>NW_027109100.1:916152-942474 GCF_000696795.3 Halyomorpha halys
TATATTCATTTTGTTAATTACCTTTCCTGATTACATTTATAATTTTACTCATGATATATTCTTATTGATTATGATACTTAACATTTTAGGAATTCTTTTAAAAAATTCTCAAAAATTATTATTTATTGTTCTTTTAATTTTCCTACATTCCATTTCTTCATTTTCAGATATTTTATGGAGGGAACCTCCATTAGAGCATCAATTTCAGTGCGAAGCATGTTTGAAGATATATAAATCAAAAGCAGGATTTTATTTACATCAAAAGTTCGATTGTGGTAAAGAACCTCAATTTCAATGTCCACAATGCCCTCACAAGTCTAAAAGGAAAGGAGATTTGAAAAGACATATGGCAACTCATTGTAAAATATTAATTGATTTCGGAGTCCTTGCTCCTAATGCATTAACTTAATTTTTACTCAAAACAAGTATTATGACGAGTCTCCTATGAAACGCTTTGTAATGTGAATTTTTGTTTTGTGTGAGTAGTGTGTTGATGACTTAAATAAATGAGTGATAAAAAAAAAGTAAGAAAGATCTTTTGATAATTTTTTATTCAACTAAGTTTAATTTCAATAAAAAAAAGGAAGAAACATCTTAGTTATCAAAAACATTTTGTTATTTATATTTTGGATATATTTTTTTCCTTTTTCAAACCCTGTAGGCTCGGAAGCCCTCCATGGTTCATCGAGCCTCATAAAGTGGGCATCCTTAATTATGAACTAAGAACTGAACCCCAGACCATTCACGAGTTGCAGTACTACAGATTTTCATTTTCCTATTAAATCCATTTCATAAACTCTTTCAATCAATTGTGTCCAATGAATTAAACCATTGTCCATATTTTTTTTTTTTTATATTCTTTATTTCCTGTATTCTTTAACTCTTATTAATATGTCATTCTTTCTTAACTACTGTGTATCAACTCATTACATTATCACGTTATAGGAATCAATGATTTATGAATATAAGAAATGAAAAATATATTAAGAACAAAAATTAAATTTGTCCTAGGGTTTAATTAATTAACACCATAAAATAAAGTATTTCATTAAATTTAATTAATATGAAAGTAAACAATTTAGACTAATTTATGGGAAATCATATATTAAGTTTGCAAATGGAATAATAATGTTTCTGAAATGTCAAAGAAAATTTTAATAACTAACTAGAATGTTTCTCCCCTCATTTATGAAATTAAACTTTATTAGAAGACTTTATACCGTATATGAGTATATAAATATTCAACTAAGATTAAATAGTAGTAGTTAGTCTGATACTCTGATTTATTGTACCTACTATTGATATTGTAAACTGAAAAAAATATTGAACCAAAGGTAAATCTGAAGTTGAAATTTAAAATGGGTGTTATTTAATTTATAGTGAAACCATCCTGATACAATTATTATTTTGTGATATTTTGAACTGTATTTATTTTATATATTTCTAAAAATTATTTTTAAGGTCTTCTTGTTGGTATTAATTTATACTTGAAAGACAATCTGTGATATTCTAGTTTTCCTAAATAAATGTATGCTGATTTTTAATAAGTTATTTAGTTAATGATTTTAATTTTGTTTTAAGTAATATTTATTTATAAATGTATTTATAAAAAAAACTTTTATTAAAATAAAAATTGGAAGTGATTTTATTCGTTAAACAAAAAAATGCTTTGTACTATCATAAGAATAAACTAAGGTTCTATGCTTATAGTTGTATGATATAATGCTTACATATATCATTAAAAGCACTCATTGTTTTTTTTATTCTTCATCATTTTTCTTTTGTTGTTATTTACTTTAAGTGGTTTTATATATTTAGCACACGATTATGGAGTTTTCAACAAATATAATGGTGAAGATTTTTTTTGTCTTTTCATGGTAGCTTCACGAAAGGAAATAGTAGCTTTTTCTTGTAAAAGTTCCAATTCCCTTGCCAAAATGAACACAGTCTACATATTATTTTTTAAAAAATTAAATTACTTATCATCAACTTAAACAAAAAATAAATGAACAAAACTTAATGCAATAACTAATTATTACCAAAAATTAATAAAATAAATAATATAGCAAGTACAAGGTTTCTTTACATGGATCTTCTTGGACTGTTAGTCAAAGTTGATCTGTATCAAAAATTTCAGTATCAACAATTTTTTGAGGGGGTGTAGACTTAGATTTTGTGCTCGACTTGGATATTAATATCCACCTTTCTACTCCAATATTAGATAACATGTAGCCTGTGATGGAATGTATTACTTAAACCCTATAAGAAGCTATAAATCTTTCTCTTATTTTCTTACCAGCTATTAGAATTATATTTATTAATTGTTTATATTTATTTGTTTTGCTTATATATTTATTCTGTAATTTTAGGTTTTCTGCTTAAACATTTGTGCAGCAATTGTGGGAAATCTTATAAAAATCGCAATGGATTAATACAACATTTGCGATATGAGTGTGGAAAAGAACCTCAATTCTTTTGCCCTAATTGTCCATATAAGGCAAAACATAGGTTTCATTTAAAACGTCATATTGTTTTTGTACATTCTGTTAATCATTTACTGAAGCATTGTAAGTTGGAAACAAATGAATAAAATGTATAATAGCTTTAGAAAATATTAAAATCCAATTCTCTTTAATTTTAATTAATTATTTTGTGGGATATCTTACATAAAGTATTTGATTTTCAAATAAGAGCCTGTTTAAATAACAACAGTTAATAATCTGCAATTTTTTAGAAATAGAAATTGTAAGTATAGTGTATTTCTTTAAGAGTATTTATTATTGATATGATTTTTTTTTTTTCAAATGCATAGGTACTTAGAACTTATTTCTTTGATTTAATAAACAGTATTTATCAAATCAGGGAAATAAAGGGTGTGAAAAGGAGATTTAAATTATCTGGATAATCTTTGTCATACTTTAGTGAAACAAAAGATTTATTATTTTTATCCCTGATGATGAAGGTAATGATCCATAGGGAGCAGGTAACAAACCTTTTAGGATCAATGTCTAAAGTCTTTATTATCTTAATCTTTAAACCAAAGATAAAACTATAATGTCACACCAATCAAATAACCATATTTAGAAATCATACTTATACAACAATATTTATACTATGCTTTTATGTAAACTCATTAATGTAACTATCAATATATGGCCATTAACTTGTACGCTCGAGTTAATTCGAGCGCCCTAAACAGGTCAAACTGTGCATACTCGAGATGATTCGAGCGGCATTGTATTTAATACTGCTATAATTTTTCACAGTTGAATATATTCGAGAATTGAAAATAACAATGTGATAATAATAAAATAAATAACAATGATTTATTCTCTGTAATAATCCTCTCTCTATAGCTTTAGCCTATGTTTACATAGGTATTATGACCAATATCCAAAATTAAAATTAAAATTTTGATTATTTTTATATTTTTTAAATTTTTTTCCCAACACAATGTTCTATATTGTTTTATTTTATAAAAAATATTGATTGTTTTTGGCCGTTTTTTTCAAAAAACTCTGTGTTAAGGGGTTAAAGTTCATATAGATTTAGGACTACAGAGCTTCTGGATGCTAAAAATGAGTGCATTAGTCGGGCTCAGCCCAATAGTTAGTGCGAGTTCTTCGCTCATTTTTTCAGTTGGAGTATTAGAGTCTAGTCACGGTTTCACACCACTTTTTGGAAAAAAATTTTTGACATGCATGAGTGAAATAAAAAATACTATCTAGGAAAATCAATCTTAGACATTGATTTTGAGATTTCTAAAATTTGAAAAATAATTTTTTTTTTTTTGAGGTTGTCATGTTACGTCTCAAATAAAAGCACACCCAATAACCTTCATAAGAGTTATTAAACATCCCTCCACACAATTGATTGTGAATCTATTTGTATATTTGTGATCGAAAAGATCGTGAAATTAGGCTATTTCCGCAGTTTTGAAAAATTGATATTAAAAAAACTACTGATGTAGTATAAAATTAAATTAACTAAACTGAATCCTAACGATTCACTCCTTATGGTGAACCAGTTCTTTCAAACAATTCTTCAGTTGATTCTCTTTACCTTATTGCTTTTTTGAAAAAAGAACTTTTTATTGAAAAATTCTAAACCTTATGATTTTTCAGATAAAAATTTCTGTTTTTAAAATGAACTATTATATAAATTAATTTTAAAAAACCATTTTATTCCATTCTAATAAATAAAAACACAAAAATAACACTACTGGTTCAATCCTCTTTGCGGTTCTTCAAAAATTAAAATAAAAACGCCTAATTACTTTAAGTTAATTCCCCTTTACTTATTCTATATTCACAGAATACATACTCCTTTGATTAAAGGACTTATGTACATATTTATTAGCTGTTCTCATTTTTTGGGCTTTATATATAATAAAGTAATAAAACAAAATATGTTTGTTATTTATTAACTTAAAAAAAAAAAAAAAAAAAAAGTAAAAAAGCTTAGTATCAAGTTGGGGTCCTTAATAAAACAAAATATCCCCTACTCTCACTTCTTCTACTCTTCTGAATAGAGAATTGACTGACTCCAAGTGAATTGTGATTGTTTCATGAGAATCACTTGTGGGTATGATTATTTCAGAGTAGTCGACTCCTTTTTCCCGACTCACCTGTCCCTCTCTATCTCTTTTGATTGTGTCTGCAGGTAATATAATATTAATAATTATTATGTTCTTTAAGATTCACATCAATTAGTTGCAAGAGAACCCATATAAGTATTAAAAGTAAAAACTGCCTCAGAAAATATTTTGCTCTAAATCAGTAATTATTAATCCATATTAAAAGTAGAAATTTTGCTTGTTCATTTTATTTGTAAGCATATGAAAATAAAAATACAATAAGTTTATTTTTTTATAAAGGTAATAAATTTATTATAATTTATGTTTTTAAAAGTTGATTTATTAGTTTCTTTACCAATTTATTTTACTTTTATAAGATTTGAATATATAATTAATTGCATATGTAGCCTACTAAATAACAACAAAAACAATAAATAATGTCGGTTAAATCACTAAAGAATTAAAATTCATATTAAATTCTATTATTGTTTTTCTAATAATTTGAACTTTTCACAGGATATGATGCTCCTTTCGGTGAGAAGAAGTATGAATGTGATGCTTGCCAAAAGAAATATCGCCATGCTAGTAGTTTGCAAAGCCACAAAAAATATGAATGTGGCAAGGAACCGCAGTTTCAATGCCCATACTGTCTACATAAAACCAAATATTCTAAAAGTTTGAAAAAACACATTTTGATGAAACACTTAGCCCTACATACCAGTAATGCTGCATTATGATTTGGAAAAGAGCCTATGTAGCTCCTGAATAAGTTGCCTCATGAAAATATCACCTTTCATTTGTAATTTATTTTTCAAATAAATGTTGTTTATTTTCATTATTCCTTTATTGATTACCTTTGTTAATATTGTACTAATTCCATCTTGGAATAGTATGTAATAATACTATAACTTTTTTAAATTAATATTTCTTAATTGTAATGTTACTTATTATTATAACTAGAGAATATTTTGGTTGACAGCAAGTAGGCCTATAATAATAATTACTAAAGCATAATAAATATATGTTTTTATTATTACTATAGGCCTAAACACTAACTGCGGGTTGTACAATTTCTTTAGCAGATTTTCTCAAACATGCTTCAACATTTCTGTATGAGTAGCATCACAGCTCCTGGGTTTTTATCGCTTTTAGGATTTCTAACTCTTATTCAAACTCAGTAGATCGTATATAATTATAATTATATAAAGTTAAAATTTCAAAAATTAACATTTTCTACCGTATTTTTGCAATAAGTACATCTAATCTGAACTATCAAGAATAGAAGGAAGGGTCTGGGCTTACTGGGATAGAAGGATCAAATGAAAAAATGTTACTGAAATGTGAAATTAAAATTTATTTTACTTAAAAAACACTTTAAATATTTAGCGTTTAGTTGGAATTAGTATGTTATTTTAAAGCTTTTAGAAAAAATTAATATCAAAGAATTTTTTTTTAACTTCTTTTTCAAGACAAAAGGGTTTTCATTTCATTGTACAACACTGAAGACATCTTAAAAGATGTGCAACATTTTGATTGAATGAAATGGCTGATTACAAGAGACTTAAGAAAACTAGTAGCCATTACAAGTATTTAAATTTTTTTCAAACTCCAACATCCTAAAATTTTATCACTTTCAAGAGAAAATTTAAATTGAAAAGTTCAATGCATGTTATAAGAACAGAACTGCATTTCACTGGAGAACTTTCTTTTAAATATTCAGCGATTTAAATGTTATTGCTTGTTTTCACTTTGTATATTTAACTTTAAACTAACATCAAGGCAATTGTAAAAGCTTAATGAAAGTGAAAAACTGTGGGCATCATCTAATTTGATTTTAAGAGTTCAATATATCAGTGACTTAAAAAAAAAAAGCATTATTTTCTGAGTCAAAATTTTTTGTGGGTGAACCATCTTCAAAAATTTTCCCCAATTTTTCATCTGGCTGCCTGGGATTATAAAGAACAGCATGAAACTCAAAATAGAGCTTAAATCACTGTTTTGGCGACCAAACCCAAATTTTTTAGTGCTGTAGACTGGAGCTTAGCTGCCAACTTTAGATGGGATGTTGAATGTTTGCGAAGGCAGATGAATTTGACCGAACCATGAAAAACTGTACCATGTTTGTGTAACATTTTTTCTAAAAAATAATACATATATTTTGAGTTAAAAGAACAGAGGTTTTAACTGAAATTGATTCCATTATAGGTGGTGGTAATAATAATTGAGGATTTTGAGACCTCAAAAATATTTTATAAAAAGAAATTATAGGTTTTTTTTGTTTTTTAATGGATATTGTAAACAAGGATGCAAAAAATGTAATATTAAAGAAATATCAATTAGACAAACCATTTGAAGTGATCATTTTTTTTATTATCACTCAAATAACGTTCTCAATCCAATTCATTTCATTTTTTGTAAAAATTCCTTAACATTTGCTACCTTGGCATTGTAGGGAAACCTAAAACATGTACAAAATAATATTTTTAATGTTGGGTAACTATAACCTACTTAAAATTAAATAAAAAAGTAGTTTGTATTTGAGATACATTTTTCTTATTAGGAAATAACAGATAGGTATTTTTCTTTGAAAAATTGGATATCATTTCATAATATTTATTTATCATATGTAGAGGAAATGGTTGAATGTTGTTTATCTGTAAGGATGATGATAGAAAGATTTAAATGAATTTTGAAATTAGTGAGCTTTAGTCCCTCTCTATTCTCTACCTATGAATAGCATTAGTTAAATTCTTTAATTTAAATAGAAATTTTGTTAGGGATATGTATGAAAAACATATCCCTAACAAAATTTCTATTTAAATTCTTTAATTTAAATAGTTTTAGGCTACTAATGAAAAGTGGAATGTTCTACGAGAAAAATCTGTGAGCAGTAAGGAAACAAGAACTAAATGGTTGGTCTACTTGATGATGTTTTATAATGTTTAAATCTTGGAAGTGAAAATAAAGCCAGGATTGGAATAATTTCTCCTAACTCAGATAACCAATTGAAGGTGTGTATGAGATTTCACAGTCATGTTATTTTTAATTATCAACTATTCAAAAGGTTATGCATCAAATTAAAAAAATAATTTTAGTCAACTAATTTATTTTAGAATATCACAATTTTTAATGTTTTTCTTTTCTTTTAGATTTATTTTAATTAAATATGCAATATTCTATTTAGGTTATTGTCTTTTTCACTCATCATTCAATTAATGAAATTTTAAAAATATTTATTGGCTTGCATCATAAACTTATTTAATCATTTATCTGCAAATTATGGACGATGATGAAAATTTAATTCTAATTGTATGCTTGTGTGAATATTGGAAACTTGTGTGAAATTGATTTACCTCTTGATAAAAGTATTCATTAATTAATTTTTATTTTAGAATTATATGATAGGAGTTGTGTTTGTTGAAAACTTAATTTTTTTTAATAAGAATAAACTATATGTTCATTCTGTGCTAATCATCTATATGAAAGATATCACTTGAGACTGAATTGAATTAATGTTACAGGATATAACAAGGACCATTAGTTAGCCCTTGCATCGTATAAGAGCTTATTCTTCTTAAAAATGATTAGAAATTTGAAGATGGAGAAGAACCCCCGGGCCATTGTCTTCACCATCCTCATATGTTCAAACTAAAAGGAAATCTTAAACAACTTGTCACTTCAAAACATTTTAAGTTGAATAGCATGATTTAAATGAGATACTTCAACATCATTATTTTACTTTTATGATATTATTTTTTTTTTAATTTTCTTTTTTATAGTAAACAAATTATGAATTCTGTTCATTAACATGTCAAAAAGTTAAATTTGTTCAAATCTCTTTTATTTTCGACTTCTGACGTATTAGAAGATTTTGATGTAATATTTACATTAATTTTTAGAATTTATCTATGCTAATATTAATAAACTGTGTTTTAATTTTTTTTGTCAATTAATATAAATTTTTCCCTCACATTCATCCTCTTTTGATTTATTAAATCCAACTTTGTTCAATCAACACATTTTTCTCTCTCTTTCAATTCTTCTTAATTTGCTTGTAATACATTTTTCTCTTTCATTTTATGAACTTAACGATTAAACCAATCCATACATATTTACTATAAAATTAAAACTAATTGTTTAAAAATATATATAATATTAATTAAATTTAGAAATGTATGTGATATAGTTTATCCGAAAGGGATCAAAGATTTTTGTTTGTTGACTTTTTTTTTATTAATGCAATAATAATTCTTAAACTTTTGAATGACTTTGGTGGAGTGAATTATTTATTTTTTATATCAGAGCTCTATTTTCTCTATTAAACTTTCATTGCATAGCATGCCGTTTTTCTTATTCTTTTTTTTCAATCACGCTTTCTTAGAGGTTTCTTAGAGATTTTTTCAGTACCTCTTACAGAATAACCATTTCTTTCCTTCTTTATTTTTGTTTCAGCAGTTATTGGCAACGGATACTGCTGTGATAAATGTGGAAAGAATTACAGTTACTCAGGAAGCCTTAAAAGGCATCAAAAATATGAGTGTGGGAAAGAGCCTCAGTTCCAGTGTCCTTATTGTTCACATAAGGCGAAACATCGTTCCAATTTAAAATCCCACATGATTTATATGCATTGTATATCTTAATATAATTTTTAAATGAATTCTTAAATTAAGAATTGATTGCTGAAAAATCAGTAAATCATATTGATTGTTATAATTTTGAAGTGTGCTCTAATTGAAATTCTGTTTAAGAATTTGTTGCATTAATTTCCATTGTAATAATTATTACATAATGTGGCATTTAACATCTAATTTGACGAATCTAGTTCAAGTATAAAAGAATTCAAGTGCCATATTGTCTTTTTTTTTTTATTTTGTATCATTATTTAACTTTTAAACTTTAAATTAGATGTTGTTCATTAGTTTTTATTTTTTTAAGTTAATAAAAAATATATTTAAATGAGAATACTAAACATCCTTTTTTTTATTGGATTAGTTTGTTGTTTCCTTCCAAAACTAGATTATATCCTTTTACTTCTTTCTTTATTTCAGTCTAAATTTCTAAATCATCATCTACTGTTGGAATTAAAAAATATTGATTCATACTATTTCATACAAAAATATAGATATTTACAAGCAAAAAAAAAAAAAAACAACAACTTAAAACCAATGTTAAAATACACAACTGAACTCAGTTGTCATCTTTGCTTAAATCAGACAGCCCTGATGAAGCCCTGCTAAGTGGGATGAAATGTTGGTTAACAATAAATAGTTCTCTTTTACTATTTTGTTAACTTTATTGACTGCCACCCGAACTATCTTTCTACAATCTAAAAATATCTTCCTCTTTCTTTATGAAAAGACTCCTACCTTTTTTATATTGTAATTTTTTTTTCTTTACTTACCTATGAATAAAATAATATGAAAGGGAATTATTGGAATCGTAAACATTTTCTAATCCAAGTTTTAAGGTCCTCTGAGTCCAAATAACCAAGTCTTACAAAATGTCTACGTGTGTGTCAGCCTAAGTAACAAAAAGTTGTATGAAACTGAAATTATGTTTTTAAGTTAGGTGTTTGCCTGGGATGTCAAAACAATTTTTTAGCCTAATTAGCTCAGCAGAATCTTGTTTTTCTTTTCCTTCCTCTTCTGACATGAACTAGTTCTCTCGGCTTTGTGCTAGAAGCTTTAAATCACTGAGAAACGTTTCTATTTAAATTCTTTATCCACTTGAATACTTGTTATGTAGTGTCATGGAATATTTCTCTGTCAGTTGACCTTTTTTTTCTTGGGTCATGGTTCTCATACATCCTGCATACATATCCGAGCCACTTTAGTTCACAACCATGTAGGATGATTTTCAATGGAGGTGTGGTCAACATCTCTCTTATTGTCTTGTTTCTGATCTGATTTCTTGACTAAGATGGGTAAAACCAATATATAGGTCTGTTCCAAGAACCACTTCTGACTGTCCAGAACTGTACAGAGCATGTGCAGTAAAGATGTTGGGAGGAAAGTATATTCTGTTGAATGCATGCTTCATACAGTTCCGGACAGTCAGAAATGGTTCTTGGAACAGACCTATTATTTTGTTATCTATATTAAAGAGAAAGAACTAAAAATGCTGAAAGTACTGTAACTTTTCATTTAGTAGTTAAAACACAGTATTCATAAAAAAAAAAATAGTTTGTTAGTATGAAGCAATCAGCTAATATTTCTGTAAATAAACTTGAGGAAATGTGAATTCAAGGTCCCATATTAATAGAATTGAAGCAGTATTTAAATACTTATTGAAACATTTAATATCTTGGGTTTTAGTGTCTTGTTGTTATGGCTACCTGGTGATTGTGAAATTTCCAGGTTATGAAGAGAGACCAAGTCAACACACCATAAAATAAATAAACAAATAAAAAACCATCAAGACGGAATATAATGTCTTTAAAGTTAGTTTTCTTAGTGATTTACTCTTCTGTTTTTCCTTATAAATTTGAGATTTTTTCTTTTTATCTTACGTACTTACTTGGTCATATGATGACCATTCATTTGAAACAGTATTATCCAAATTTAACTTGAATAAAAAATCAATGCACAACTACAGTATATTAATTATTAGTTCAGACTCTCAAAGTTCTTAATAAGAGCAGGCGGAGCAGCAACAGGGTATGCTATTTGAAAGATAATCTATAGATACTATTGAATTAAGAGAGCATTTGAAAAAGAGCAAAACCGTATCAGATTAAGAAGATAACAGGAGTTGGGGTTTTGCAGAATTGGAGAGGCACTAGCTGCACTCAAAAATGTTTCTTTATCATCTATCAAATTACTTGCGACTACTAGAGTGTTAAAGAATAGTAATGATAAGTTTGGGAAAGTTGAGACCTTGGCTAAGGTAGGGGTGGGCATCCATTGTTGCCAATCAACATTTAACTTGGCTTAGCAATATAAATATGGTTTTTATAATATATAAATTCAAATAAACCTCTTTTACTTAACTAGTAGATATGGTAAAATCATGAATTTCAGCTTTAAAAAGGCATTTATTTAAAATTACTCTGGTGTAATATTCGTTCTTAACAATAATATAAAATAATGAATAAAAGTAATTTTAAAAAATAGTTGGACCAAAGTAAAAATTTAAGACTTTATAATATTTTAGTATCTGTGGTTTAGATCCTTTTTTTTGTCCAACTTCATTGCTATTCAGTTATTGTTATAACTGTACAACTATGGCAATTAGACAATTAATTTTCTGATTTCATCATCAATTTTTTCTGCTATATAAAAAGATATTTTAATGGAAATTACACAATGAAAGCCTGCTGTAGTAAGCCTATACCTTAAAATATTCATGATGTTTCATATTATTTATCTATGTAACTGTTCCATTCTTCATTTCTCCTGTACTGAGTTGGCTCCAAGATTGAAATGGGCTGAATCCAACATCCTTGGCTTGTGTCAAAAAGTCAATGCCTGGTTCTGATAACTGAAACCCTGTTGGAAAGTTGGCTGTTATACCACTTGTTTATTTATCATGCACTGAACTGGTTGATCTCTAGAAATCATTATTTGAAGTTAAACCAAGGCAAAGTACATCATCTTTTGGAAGTAATATTCTCTTACCAAGATGAATTAATGACTAAAAACGGTTGGTTTTCTTTCTAAAATGAAGATCAGTAGTAAATAACCAAAAAACTGACAAAATTCAATGACTTATGTTCATGTTGATAAGATTTATCCTATCAGTCATGCTTTTAAGGATTACTTTTGTTATAGCAGCTAAAAATATAGCTAAGTATTTTTATGATAATTTAATTATTTTACTTCCAAATTATATTTTTACTCTTTTATACAATTTTTTAAAATTAAAAATCAATTTTCTCTTCATTAACTTTTTTTGTTTTAAATAGGAAATGGTGTTTCACTTCTTTGTACAATATGTGATAAGTCATACAGAAATTTGAAAAGCCTTCGAAGACATCAAACATACGAATGCGGAAAGGACCCTCAGTTCCACTGTCCATACTGTTCTTATGGAGCAAAACAGAAAACCAGTCTCAAGAGACATATTATTTGCAAGCATTTGTCAAAAATTGAAAATAAAAATATATGTATGGATTAAGCTATTGAAGTTGTCTCTCTTCTAACCTTGTTTTAATTAAAACTAAATGATGTGTTAGATTTTTATCCAAAAAATTATATTATTTCAGTATGATTGACGTAAATATTACCGTTGGTTGAACGAAGTTTTATTACAAACTTGAAAAGTTAAAAATATTTTCTTGCTAAAGTGGAGATCAAAAGTGAATAAAGCTAACTGACATAATTAAAATTTTAATGAGAAAATTCAGTGTACATGTTCAGTCAAAACTTTATATCTCACAGTAAACTGTGTTTCATGGATGAATTTATAGATAAAATTTAATTCCTTATGATACGACAAACCCTTAGACTCCGCAAGCTTAATTTGGTAGGTCATAGGTGCCTCTGTAAGTCAAAATTTCTAGGAATCTCATTTCTTGATAAGATGGTACCTAAATTTGTTTATAGTGACGAGTTACTCCACATGTTCCCTCCCTAATAATGCAAAATCTATCATTGTTTACATTGTTAGTTAGTGAGTTTTATACACTTTGGAATGCATCCATGAACTCAGCAAATATGTTAACAAGTTTTGATCCTTTTGCCTACCTTATAGGAAAATTGATAACTCAAAATTGATTTTCATTAAACTTAAAAATTGTATGTTGTCACCATATTCCTTTAAATTTAAAAACATTTCCCTGATAAAAAACAAATTGTTAAATTCATGAATAAAATTAAGAGAAAGATTGAGTAAATACCGATAAACTTACTCCATGACATTTATCTGACTTCAAAGCACACAGGCTCGGTCAAAAGGCCATTCAATGTTGGTAAATGTTTAACACTAATTACATAAATGGCAGTTTAATTACCAGAAATTTTTTTATTATTTAATTATGTCCAAAAGATTTGTAATATATTTAGCCTAATTATAGCATGTTTGATTTTATTTATAGGTGTTGCTGAGTTCCCTTTTGTTTGTAACAGGTGTAATAAGGGATATAGAATCAAGAAGAGCCTTTACAGCCATCAAAAGTTTGATTGCGGTTTAGATCCTCAGTTTTCTTGTCCTTATTGTCCTTACAAAGCCAAACAGAAACCAAATTTAAAAAAACATATCGTTTTAAAGCATTACCAACATTTAACAGATTCTGATCTAAATAAAAATTTCTTTACCGTTTAATTTTAAACATTTAATTATTCGGTGTTTAAATGGTTGTTATAAATAAATTTATTTTTATTATTTCATCTTTATATTAACTGTTAATTAATAGTACCAATGTAAAAGATGAGAATTATTTAGAGCTATTGTTTTATTAATGTTATTATTGATCTTACAGCATTACCATATGTTTGTACTAAATGTAACAAGGGATACAGAATCAGACAAAGCCTTTATAGCCACCAGAAACACGAATGTGGAAAGGACCCTCAATTTCACTGTCCATATTGTACTTACGGAGCAAAACAAAAAGCCAGTCTTAAGAGACATATTATTTGTAAGCATTTGTCAAGTGTAGAAAATAAAAATATGTGTTTGGATTAAGCTACAAAAGTCTTCTTTCCTCTAACCTAGTTTTAATCTAAACTAAATGGAGTGATATTGAATTTTCATCCCAAAAATGTATAAGCATTTTTCACATGATAATATCATCCAACACACTAAAATGATTCTTAAATGGTAGTCGAAGAAATCATTTTTTCTTTGTGGCTCTTTGTAATTTTTATCTACTTTGTGGGAAAGGAATATTTTGTAATTTTTTAAAACTTAATTTTAGGAGTTGTTGCTACCATCTAAAGTTTATTTTTTTTTTTTAGAAAAAAAGAGTCATTCCATAAAAAATTACCTAAGACCTGAACCTCTTTATCTCAGATTTTAATGATTTTTTTTTATATTAATAATTAAATACATTACAAATATATTGTTTGCATGAGTAGTTTTTATTATTGATTTTTCAATTTTTGTGTTAATTGCTGAATTTGTTTAATGTTTTTGAACACAAAACTCCTCGTATATTTGCAACAGAGAGATGTTTTATAGCTCGTTAGCTCGTGTTATAGATTTTGGTCACAGCAGTATTGCAGAGGAAATTTCACAGCAGTTATCATGTTATGTATATGTAAAATAATATTAATGAATAAGTTATTAATAAAATAGTACATCAGATATCGCTTCATCTTAAAACATTAAAGTCGGTTCCTTAGAATTTGAATACTTGCTTCTCTATTTCTTAACTCACAGTAATAAGTACTGTTTCTGTTCTTCATCTTTTGTTTGAAGCTTATTGTACTCTTCTATCAATGCCATCCACAATCAGAAACATCTTTTACAACTTTATATGAAATTGTTGTTACCTTGCTCTTCTTGTAAGATTTATTTTGTTTCCAGCTAGTTACATCTATTTGTAAGTAATGTGATAATATAGCATGGTCAACACCTGAAACACACAGGCATTGCTTGAAGGGCAAGTGATGTTTGTAAATCTTTAAATGAATCACATAAAAGGTTATAAAATTAACAGAAATAAATATTTTTTTTTAAAATATACTTATTTTATTATCAGAAGATTTGTAATATATCTACCATAATAGACTATGTTTGATTTTAATTATAAGTATGCAGATTCCCCTTATGTTTGTAATAGATGTAATAAGGCTTATAGAATCAAGAATAGCCTTTACTAGCATCAAAAGTTTGATTGCAGTTTAGATCCTCAGTTTCCTTCCCCATACTGTCTTTATAAGACTAAACTGAAACCAGAAACCAAATATTAGATGAGATGTATTCATTTTAAGCGTTATTTGTCAAGTATAGAAAATAAAAATATATGTCTGGATTAAGCTACTGAAGTTTTCTTCCTTCTGACCAAGTTTTAATTTAAACTAAATGAAATGAACTGTTGGATTTTTTCCCAAAAAATTATATATTAATTATTCAGTATGCTTTAAACAAAATATTACATGCATGCCTTTGGGAGGCCAAACCAAATACTGCCCAGTACTCTGTACAGTTCTAGACAGTCAGAAGTGGTTGTGGGAACAGACCTATAGTCTGAACAAAGTTGTATTGTTGAGAAATATTGAGTAAATATCTATATACTTATTCCATGATATTTATCAGACTTGAAAACACACAGGCTCTGTAAAAAGGCCGAGTGAAGTTGGTAAATGTTTAAGACCAATTACATAAATGACAGTAGAGCTAGGAAAAATAAATGTTTTTATTTAATATATTTACATATATTTTAAGATTCTGAATACATTTACCCTATTATACTATATTGGATTTTATTTATAGGTGTTGCTGATTTCCCTTATGTTTGTAACAGGTGTAATAAGGCTTATAGAATCAAGAATAGCTTTTATAAACACCAAAAGTTCGATTGCGGTTTAGATCCTCAGTTCCACTGTCCACACTGTTCTTATAGAGCAAAACATAAAACCAGTCTTAAGAGACATCTTATTTTTAAGCATTTGTCAAGTGTAAAAAATAAAAATATATGTTTGGATTAAGCTATTGAAGTTTTTTTTTTTTTATTCAATTTGAAACAAATGGCATGGTGTTGTAGTTTTAGCCAAAACGTTTTATAATTTCAGTGTATTTTACAAAAAAAAATATTACCGTTGGGTGAGCAAAGTTCTGTAACAAACTTAAAAAGTTAAAAATATTTTCTTGCTAAATTGAAAGTCAAAAGTGAATAAAGCACACTGATACAATTAAATTTGTATAAAGTATTTTTTTTACAGGATAATTCAGTTTGTTTGCATCTTTGTGAGTTAGCATGCATGCTTATTAATATAAACATTTTAAGTTGTTTGTTTTTCACCTGTTTTCTGCTTATTCTTTTCTATTGAACAACATTGTCCAGCTAAAAACGAAGTTCTCACATTCATGTGAGTACAGATATGAGGAAAAATGAGTAAATATTTCTATACTTATTCTATGACATTTACCAGACTTCCAAACATGCCAAAAGACCGAGTAGTGTTGGTTAATCTCTAAACTAATCTCATGAATTGCAATACAACTACCAGAAATGAATATTTTTATTTAATATACTTCTTTATGTCTAGGAGATATATTTAACCTAATATATTATGTTGGATTTTATTTATAGGTGGTGCAGATTTCCCATATGTTTGTAACAGGTGTAATAAGAGATATAGACTCAAGAATAGCCTTTACAGCCATCAAAAGTTTGATTGCGGTTTAGATCCTCAGTTTTCATGCCCTTACTGTTCTTACAAAGCCAAACAAAAAACAAATTTAAAAAAACATATTATTTTAAAGCATTACCAACATTTAACAGATACTAATCTTCAAAAAAATTAATTTGTCTGATATATAAACCTAAGATTTATTATTATATAGTAATGATTTTAGATTAAATAATGTTAGTATTAGTGTTACTATTTCATTGTCTGAATTAATATTGATTTATATTGAAGGGTATAGAAATAATATGATTTTTGAATGTTTTTTTCAGTTTTATGTTAATTGATTTCAGAAATATATGTTTTGGCATGTAGAAAATTATTGCCCATCAAAACCCTGTGTTTTGGAATGATTCTTATAATTACTTCTGGACTGCTGGGCGGGTAAGGGTTTAAAATATAAAAGACATCATTATTATTATTAAAATAATTCTGAATTTTTAAATGATTTCAAGAATATGTGTTATGATAAACAATAACCAACAAAAAAGGTACTAAATTTATTTTTCATGATACCTTGCACCTGGACTGCTTTGAAGTCTGGGTGCGAGGGCATTTTAAAAAACAAAACGAGTTACTTAAAAAATCATTGAACTATCTTTAATCTTTTGTGTACTAATGTTAAACTTAAGACATTAATTCAAACCAAAACTAAAATAAAAAATAATATATCAAAAAATAATATACATCAGTGTTTCTGAAACTGGGTACCAGGGATGCCACAAGTAAATACTACTTTTTCAAAATATTGCAACATAAGGGAAAAAAGAAATTAAAATAGCAAATATACAGTCCATTCCAGGATTTACTTTGCTCTTTTTTTTTCTTTTTCTAATATCTTTTAATTAATATCTTTTAGCTCAGGAAAAAAGTTTGGGAACCGCTGATATATTAAACTCATCTCTGAGAAGAAACAGGTTGATATAACAAAATATGTATTTATGATAATTTTGTGCAATTTATAGTTATAATAACAGTTTTGTAAAAATATAAATTAATGTTCTTTGTAAGACAGCACTTATAGCTGGATATTCTGACCTTTTTTCACAAGAACTGAAGAGATTAATTCAATCTCCACTTCTATCAATGCTCAATTAAAAATAAATATAAGCTAGTTTTCAGATTCTACTAAAATAATTTAATTTTAATTATTTAATTGTCTAGTGCTTAATTTTGTATTATAAATAAACATATTTTTTATTGTTTTATCATTAAAAAAACTAGTGTTTTATTAACTTTAATGTTGATCTTACAGTGTTACCTTATGTTTGTACTCAATGTAACAAAGGATACAGAATCAAGCAAAGCCTCTATAGTCACCAGAAACATGAATGTGGAATTGATCCTCAGTTTCCCTGCCCATATTGCCCTTATAAGGCTAAACAGAAGCCAAATCTTAAGAGACATATTCATTTTAAGCATTATGTGTCAAGTGTAGAAAATAAAAATATATGTTTGGATTGAGCTATTTAAGTTTTATTTCATTTAACCTGGTTTTAATTTAAAACAAATGGAGTGAAGTGCATATAATTAAATTTTTTATAAAGTTATTTTTTAAGTATAATTTAGTTTGTATTTGCGTGTGTGCATGTGGTTGCACATTCAATATGCAAGTGTTAATATAAAGATTTTCAATTTATTCATACCTATTTTGTGTATTATAGTCCTTTAAATTTTAAAACATTATTCAACCAAAAATACAAATTCTCAAATACATGAATGCCATTATGAGGAAGATTAAGTTGATTCTTACATTTTATTCCATGTCATTTGTCAGACTTCCAATCACACAGACACTGACAAAAGGCAGAGTGATGTTGGCTAATATTTAAACAAATTGCTTAATCGGTCTATAAGTACCAGAAATAAATGTTTTAATTTAATCATGCTCCACAAATTTGTAGTATATTTAGCCTAATATAGCATGTTTGATTTTATTTATAGGTGGTGCAGTGTTCCCTTATGTTTGTAACAGGTGTAATAAGGGATATAGAATCAAGAAAAGCCTTTACAGCCATCAAAAGTTTGATTGCGGTTTAGATCCTCAGTTTTCCTGCCCTTACTGTCCTTACAAAGCCAAACAGAAACCAAACTTAAAACAACATATTATTATAAAGCATTACCAACATTTAACAGATTCTTTGTAGTATTATAAAAAAATATTTACAATATCAACATTAGTTTTATCATTATTTATGATTTTAAAATTAAAATAAATATGAATTTGTGCAATTTACAAAAATAATAAAAGTTATATAAAAAAGATTATTAATATTCTTAATATAATTTCTATGACAGCTAACATATTCAGCTGGCTGTTCTGAGTTTGTTTTATGAGGACAGAAGAGATTACTCATTACTTCTGTTAATTAAAAATTTGAAGTAAATATATCACAGTTTTCCAATTCTACTGAAGTAATATTATTCTAACTGTTTGGTTGCTTTATTTAAGCAATATACATTTATTTAAGTGGTTAACTGTTTATTATAAATACATGTATTTTTCATCTTTATTATATGTTCTAGTTATTAATAATATCAAACTTAATGATGAAAATTATTAAGACCTAGTGTTTTATTAACTTTATTATTGATCTTACAGCGTTACCGTTTGTTTGTACAAAATGTAACAAGGGATACAGGATCAAGCAAAGCCTCTACAGTCACCAGAAACATGAATGTGGAATTGATCCTCAGTTTCCCTGCCCATATTGCCCTTATAAGGCTAAACAGAAGCCAAATCTCAAGAAACATATAGTTTTGAAACATCATCAACCTGCTGTTCTTCAGCCATAGTGGGGTTGGATAGCTTTTTAAATTAAATAGGTAAAAGTTTTTCGGATGGTTTTGCATTAAACCATTATCCCTTTGTTTGCTTCATATTGATTATTTTAAGAAACTTTAAAACACATTATGGTTAAATTATTCTTGTTAGAATAAATATAATAATATTTTATAATATAAGAAGATGGTCAGGGTTGCGGTAAAAAAAGAACACATAGGTTTTAACTATTTAATGTCCGACGTTTCACCCCAATTTGTAGGGCTTCATCAGGGCTGTTCAAAGTGATAGATTAAACAGAGCTGTTGGGACGAAATGTCGGACATTAAATAGTTGAAAACTATTTGTTCTTTTATGACTGCAACCTTGACCGTCTTCTTATATTTTAAGTTATACGGTCAACTACATATATAAATAATATTTTATCTGTTTTATCATGTTTTTTAAAATCATATCAATGGTTTTCATACTCAATAGGTTGATAAAATGTTCAACCTTATAAAATGTTTCAAGGTTGTTGAAATTATTATGCATTTCTATATAATTGTTGAAAACTAGGATGTATATAAAAATTTTGAAGAAACCAAACTTTTTTTCTTCTTTTTTTGTTGCCAATCCCGTTAATAATTATTGTATTACTTAAGTATTTAGTTAATAAATATTCATTTACTATTACTACAATATTTTATTCCATAGGAGGGTACAGAAAAAAATTATCATTACTATAGTATATTAATACATCAATACAATTATTGATAATTTTTTTAATTAATTTAGCTATTTTTCTTCATATATTCATAACATTTTTTTTAACTTGATACTTATTTTAATTTTTTTATTACACACTCAGTATTTTATTTTATGACCACCATTCTATGACCAGTTGTTCTATAGTGTGATAATAATTGAAATAAAACATCCAATGAATTCATTTTTTCCTCCTTCAGTGAGTTGAACATGTATCAGGTCAGTCCAAAAAAGGGAGAGGAGAAGAGAATTTTTATAATAGAAGAGAATAGTGTAAAAAAACACCATTTAACATTTTAATTAATGATATGTTTTCCATTTGAGTCACTTTTGTCTTGATATGAATCATCGCCATTCAGAAACATAAAGGATAAGACAATCATATAGATAGTACGATTAATCAAGATATGATTAACATGCAATACTATCCTGGAATCTCCCCTTATTACTGTATTTTCTATACTAGGGACTTTTAGATATATTTTCTTTGGCTTACTTCTATATAGCCTTTATTGAAGTGGGTCGGACTAGGCAGTGTTTTATTACAGTTTGTATCAGTAGCAATAATTACTACAAGATTTTTTATTGTGATAACCCAAACTGCTCATTAGGTGCAATATTATATCAGAATATGTTTTATTAATCTGGTCTGCAAAAGTTTTTCAAATATTTATTAGATAATATATTTAATAGGCCAATTGGTTTGTAATTACTAATTTATGCAGAATATTTATTGGGTTTGGTGTCTGGTATGACTTTGGCTATTTTCAGGAAGCTGGGAAGTATCTTAAATGGAAAATACATTTATAAACTTTGTTTTTTTTTCAAACCTCTTTATTTTTTATATTGTTACAGAATACATAATAATATAATGCAATACATTATACATATACAATTAACATTATATCTTCGTTTGCCGTATGGCATTATAAGATGAGCAAACATGGTCCGCTGAAGGCGGTTATACATTAGTGGCATGATAGCTGGGGGCTTACAAGAAATGGGGAGGGGCCATTCCGGCTGGTGATGGTGGTGGTGTGATGATTTCAAGCTGCAGAGCCCGAAGTCCTTCCTTCGGGGAGGACGTCTACCAATGGGACTTTGCTTTGCCACCTCCCAGGTCTTGTTGGAGGGGTGATTTCTCTGAATAGCGGGTTGGCACAGGCCAACTTTAATAAATAAATAAATAAACTTTGTTCAAGAAAATAGTTGCTTTATTCCTGAGGTTTTATAACTATAGTGGGTATGGAATCTTGGCCAGTATTTCTTGGTTTGCAATGATTTAATTATTTTAGCTGTTTCTTTTGGTGATATGGATGGGGATATAGGTGCTGCTGGTTTCTCAAGAAATGTTTTTATAAGGTTATGAACTTTACGTTTGTGGTTTTTTTTAAAGCCTAGATCTGGAGAAATGGAACATACCAAACTGAAATATTGTGCAAGTGATTCTGTCTTTTCTTTTTTTCGAAGTAAGCGTATGCATCCACATGGTTAATTGGTGATTTGGCTTGAGAGCGATTGGTGAATATTTTGTTTGCTTACCATAAAGATTTGTCCCAGGAGGAAATTGATTGAGAGTTTATGACCACTTTTCATTTCTTCACTTCCTAACTTCATTTTAACTTGGTACTCCACTTGATTTTTCACTAACAAGTTTATTCTATAGTTTTATGAATAGGTATTTGGTTCTGCGACGTACTTTGCAGACTTTATTTTTAATTAACTAGAGGATTTTGTGGTGAGAAAGTATTTCTTGGAATGGGTCCTTGTGCGATTTGTTTTATCTCATTTTAAATTATGGTTTTTAAGAAAATTTATGTTTGAGTTTTTATTTATTTTTTTAACAAGAATAGTCAAACATAAATGAGAGAACTTTTCTTCTAGAATGACTTATTCAAAGAAAATGACAAAAAAAAAATCCTAATTCAAGGGTTCATTTTTCACATTTATTGAATGAGAAATAATGTTATTTATTTATTTATTTATTATATTAATTTTATACCATTTTTGCAGGTGCAAAGCAGTTTCCATTTGTCTGTGAAAAGTGTAATAGAGCATACAGATTTAAGGATAGCCTTTACAGTCACCAGAAATATGAATGTGGGAAGGAGCCGCAATTCTCTTGTCCTTACTGTGTTTACAAGGCAAAACAAAAACAGAATCTTAAGTCCCACATGTTCTTAATACACAAAGATATATTGATCCCAAATAACTCATTTAAATTTTAGCATAGATAATTTATCATTTTTTAAAAAGTTTATATTCATCATAGTACATAAATGACTTTTAAAATAGAATCCATATTTAATAAGTTTGTTTAATTTATTTATTTATTATTTAAATATTAATAATGTCCAAAGACTATTTAAATCAAGAATTTTTAATTCTTACTTTTTCAAATAATTTTACTGGAAGTATATATATCCATAATCATTATTTGACTATGTTTTTCTTTGTGAAAATAGTACTTTTGTGGCATGTTCTATTAAATGAAACTAAAACTTTTTTTTATATTTTGATGTGCTTAAATTTTTTTTAATAAACTCTTAATGTAGTTTAAAGCTATCATATTTGATCAAAAAATTGTTGATATTGCTTTCTGTTCTATTTCCCTTTATAAAAGCAATTACTGATCTGTTTATTTATTTGAATGAAATCTATATTATGTTTTTGAGAAAAGTAAAGTAAAAAGTACAGGTGAGGATCATCTTTTAATTTATTTATGTATATTGAATCTATTCGTTTCTAATAATGAATGTATATTTTTAGGTCATTATTATGCCTCATTGAAGCAGAAACAATTTAAGTGTGATACATGTGAAAAGGCATACACTTACAAAGCAGGACTTTACCAGCATAAAAAATATGAGTGTGGAAAAGAACCACAATTTCAATGCCCACATTGCCCTTACAGGTCTAAACAGAAAGCTACAATGAAAACTCATATATGTAATGTTCATCTCGGAAACTTATCTAATTCTCCATACAAAGCAAATGTAAAAATAAATTCATTAAAATCACAACTTAATTAGAAAATTATATTAAAACTAATGGTTTAATTTATTTACAAATAAAATTTTAGTATATTTTATTTATGCAATTTCTTTTATATTGCTATCTAGTAAATTATTAATCATTCCGATTTAATACATTATTTGTACTACCAGTGGACAAATAAATTTAAGAATAAACTTCACTAATTAAAGAAAACTCGATATAACTATTAATGAAATGGATATAAAGTGTGGCTACTATCTTGTAAACTTTTGTCATTTGATGATTACAGTTTTTATAGAAGTATTACTTGCTATGGTTAGTATAAAGACTTCAGTTGAGTTTTATTACAATCTAATCATCATGAAATATCTGAATTTTACAAACTAATTTAATTTATTATCGTATAATTTGAATTTATCAATTAAAATAATGAAAGGAATGTCAAAATTTATATTTTCTATTTACTTTAGAATATTTTCCTTATAATTATCATACTTTAATTATAGTGCCCAAATTATGAAATTTTTTTAGCTCCTTATTTTTTTTTCAATTAATTCATGTTTCTTAGGGAATAGAACAAAATTTAGGTAAAACTAAATGTAGGTATATTTATGTTATGAGTTGCTTGAAACTTTTAATATTTATTGATGCTTCTCTGATTGATAATTTCAAACATAAGATCACAAGAACTAAGTAGTGGTTAAATTTAATGTGGGAAGACTGCTGACGTGCTTCTTCCCAATCATCAGATATAAATATAGTAGAAAATTTATATTAATACACTCCTCAATTGAAATGTGAAGACATACCAAATTTATATAGTGGAGACCATCTTAACTATCAGTTCAAGAATAGAAACAATCAACTTAGATTTGATAAAAATTCTTGTCTCCTCTATAATCCAGTGACTACAGGCTATTATTTATGCCAATGGACTTTTTACAAAATATTAAATTTAGTTTTGTGTTTTATTTCAAAAATAAATAAAAATCACAATGTGACAAGCTCACTTAGCAATTTTATTGTTTTAAATTTTTATTCAATTGAGCTAAGCACTGTTTTATTTTTATGTATGTATATATTTTTTCCCTGTATATTATTTTTAATATGTGAAATTGAGTGGAGTTTTTATTTCCTTCTGTTTACTATTTTTCTAAAACCCGTACAAATACTTTTTGCCGACTATGTACTTTCCAATTAACGATCCTTAATACAGACTGGCAGCTGTTATTGAAAAATATAATAATTATTACATACAGTTGTGATGTTTTGTTTTTAATAAAGATTTAAAGTGAATAGCTCACACTTTTGTTCATTTCAGTCCCATGTTTATGTTCATTTATATTTATGTGTAAAATGTATGAATATTAAATTTTACGTTAAGTTAAATTTTAGTTATTTTAACAGTATTTATTCCTCTCTTTGATCTCAATGGTGTTCTGTCAATATTTACAATTTTTTTCATTAATTTCTCATCTATGTATATTTTGTAGGTTTGAAATCTTCCATGGAAAGAAAGTTTAAATGTCTAGATTGTGACAGATCCTATTCATACAAGTCTGGTCTGTACCAACATAGGAAGTATGAATGTGGAAAAGAGCCCCAGTTCCAGTGTCTTTATTGCCCTTATAAGTGCAAACAGAAAGTTCATTTAAAGAGCCATCATTACTTGAAGCATGCAGGGATCATTGATTGAATTGATATTATTAACTTGTTTCTATAATTTAAGTTTTTGCTAAGAGCTTTCTGGAAAGCAAGATAAACAGAAAAAACTTTTTTAAGGAGCAGGGGTATAAATAAAATGCCATATAAAGATTCAGTATTTGTGAAATGTATACATTTAAGGCTACTCATGAGGTCTACTTCAGGGCAAAATAATAGTTGCGAAAGCCTGGAGTGGTCTCAAACATGGGCATGCATTTTACATTAAATGGTAAATCCTTACAATGTGTTGTTTTTTTTTACTTTCTTCATTCATCATCTCCTAGGTTGAATCAAAACTATTATTTGTAAGGTAAAAAAAAATAGAACAGTGGATACATAAATCCATTCATTGATTTTTGAAATGTATATTCGCTGTGACAGATAATAATTTTTAAAGAAATTTGACAATAAACTGTTTCAGAAACTGTTCTTTGTACCTCTTATTTACAAAAAAAAACTCACTATTCAGAAAGAAGTAAGTGCTGTTCATTTAAACAATATAGCAGGAAAACTAGGACAGACTCGTATTCCACTACTACTCCACTAAAAGTGTTTAGTATAGAAATATTTGAATTTTGTTGTGTTGAGAATAAAAATGACCATGTCTCGATTGGCTAGTCTTTGAAATATTCCCTACTTATTCGGAAAATACACAACTAAAGTTATCCATCTTAAATTCACTTGTTATGCTTTTTATTAGAGATAATAGGAGTTAACAAAGGAATGACAATTTAAATCCTAGTATATTTACTGTAGAAAATATGCTTTTCTGCTAGGGGCCAAATTCAACTGGCTGGAAGCACCTTTATTAGAATAAAATTGTTAAGCATTTTATTGTTGAGGAAAAAATTAAATATCAATGTATGTCATTAATTGGAAATTATCAAATAATATTTATGTGCATAAGTGACAATGAGATTCCTGATAATGAACAAGTAACTGGACTAACTTGACTATATGAGCTATTCTACTGATAAAATATGAGTAAGAAGGTACCTCAAGGGTAGTATTACTTATAGTTTTTCATCTCAGCTCATGTTTTTTTCTGAACCAGATGGTTCAAAGAACCATTTTTGATGAAATTTTGAAGCATATCTTGCTGATAATGTTACAAAAAACATCAAATACATTCTGGCTGATCATATTCATTGAATCTCTTTCATATTTTGAAAAATACGGTCAATCATTTATATATATAATAATAAGTTAACTGGAACTAGGTA
>NW_027109100.1:942576-948055 GCF_000696795.3 Halyomorpha halys
AATTATTGTATTAATTTTGATTACTTATTCTGAAGCATAAATAGATATTCCTTTTTATATAAATGTTGAACTTTACTAATTTTTCATTGTAATAAAGATTTCTTAGCACAAATGTTTTCTTTAGTTTGGTGTTTATGTCTTTTGTTTATTAGGTGTATACTCAGATGAAACAGTGGTACAAAAGCCTTTTAATTGTGACTGTGGCAAGTCGTATAGATACAGAGCTGGCTTGTATACTCATAGAAAATTTGAATGTGGAAAAGAACCTCAATTCCCCTGTCCTGTCTGTTCATACCGAGCCACAAGGAAATCATCCCTAAAAGTACACATGTATAGTAAGCATGACAACAGTCAATCATTTGTTCGTTTATAAATTGTCTTATCTACTCAGTCATATTATATGTACTGTTTTTTAATCTAAAAATCTTATTTTGTTTTGTATTCTGCTCTTAATTAATCTTTAAAATTTCAGGTCAATCTAGTATTAAATATATTTCTTTCTGCTCAACTAGTAATTAATTTTGTCTTAAATTAGGTAACTACTTTGTTTATAATTTTATTGAAGAGTTTAATGAAATTATTCGGACGGGCAGGATCTGCTTATCCACATTAATACTAATATTTCACATTGTCCTAGGCTTAAATTACTTACCTTGACATTATTATCTGTTTATTGTTTTTGTTTTGTTTGAACACTTACTAGTATAGATCATTGATTTGTTTACTTTGGGATTTTTTAATTAATTTTATATTACATCAATCGTTCTATAATTTTTTTATCGAACTGTTCTCCTTGAGATATTTATGCTGTTGCACGATATGAAATAAAATCCGCATAGATTTATATGTGATTATGATTAATAAATAAAATATGCATTATGGTAATTTTAGGGGTTGAATTAGCCTCAGCCTCATATTATTCCATTTTATTACTATCCATTCGCTAAGAGAAGGCTGCTTAAACATCTATCTCTATAAATTTAAATTGGCCCCATCCACACAAAAATCTCTCTGTTTCCACTAGACTCCTTTTTAAAAAAAGTCCTTTCATTCTTCATTGCCATTTAGTTCTCATCTAAGATTTGTAGTGGATTGAGTTGAAATGTGAAGTAAAGTTGGTAATCGTCACATATTGCTTAGAGGCATTCTCTTTGCAAAAAGACTATAGAGGATGTTAAGGAGAAGATCTAGACGATGCTTTCTTACTTACAGCACTGCTTCAACCAATCCCCCCATCCTTACAAAGGCTTGCCAAGCATAAATAAACCAACTTATTTTAATGTTGTATTTATATTGTTTTATCAAACAAAAGATAATTCATTTATTCACCTATTCCTGTTCTTGGTCAGTCACAGATAAGAAGATCTATTTTTTTTTTTAATCAATCAACTGTTTGTTTAAAAATATTACAATCTGTGAGCTTAAGATAATGGTGAAGCTGATTCACATTCAATTATTTATTATTTACAAGATATATAACAATAAACTATAACAAAAGAAGTAAAAAATAACAGCTCTTAATCATATTTTTGTATTTTAATTTAAAAACTCTTGATTAAATATATTGTTTTGTAAACTGCTGATGTGTTATTCTTATTGTTCCATTTAATACAAGATTGATTTCTGATACTATATAAAATTAATGATATATTATTAATATTATACATGTACAATTATATATTTATATTTGTGAAAATAAAATATTTTATATGTTACTTGTGTTCTCTTGATTTTTTCATATTCCTTAATTTATGTTTTGAACTTAAAGTTGGTTGGTGAAGTTATTAATGGTTTTATTTTAATTGGAATAATCACGATTTTTATTGATTTGTACTTTATTTGTTCTCTTTTAATGTAAAATCCATCTGTAATGGATGCCAATCCATCTATAATGCCCCTAATCATGGGCATAAAATCTTAACAATATTAAGAAAAAAATATATATCATAATTTATAATAAATTTAATAATTATTATAAATAATTATATTTTTCTTCAACTATAGAATTTATTTATATTTATTGGTAATTATTATTATAGAATAATAGTTGCCAATGTGGAAGTGCGTGTATGCATAAATATTTATATATATATTTAATTTTCTTTTTTGTTATAGGTGAATTCCAAATGTTTGATGAGTCTAACAAATTTATTTGCCATTGTGGTAAGAAATACCGACATAGGAAGAGTCTTTGGAATCATACAAATTTTGAATGTGGTGGTAAAGAACCACAGTTTTCTTGTCCTTATTGCTCATACAGTGCTAGACGTAAAGGTCATCTCAAAAGTCATGTTTATTTAAAGCATTTTAACGAAATGGTGTCTTGAACTGAATGATTTTTTTTCTTATATATATTTTCACCTTCCATCATTAAAATATTTGTTTTGATCAAACGCTCACTTCTAATAAGGTTTAGTTTTTTTTTGTTTTGTTTTTTTCCTGACTATGTTATGGGAAGAATAATTCTTAAAAGTTTAAATTTATTAAATGTATTTAGATGTATCATTATTTTTTTGAGATATTTATATAAATGCACAGTGTTAATTGAATGTTACTTATTGATATGAATATAATTCTTTTGTTATATATTCTTTGTTAATTTTTTTCCTAAATATTTGATAGTAATAGTACCAATTTTAGTTATTGAGGTTTACATTAAGACATTATCATAAATTTAATCTAAAATTAAAAGTCATTGAAATTATTGGTAAGTATGGTGTTAAACAATTTTTTTGTTTTTTTACATTTAAAAAATTAAATAAATATTTTACTCCTAGATCAAAACAGTATCAAAAAGAAAATAGAGATTCCTAGTTAACTGTTTACTCGAATTCTACAATTTGATTTAGCAAGTAAAAAGATTTACCAATATATTTATAGCCAGGTTAGATATTGATGAATGTGTTCCAACTTTTTTTCTATGATTAGTGTTTTTGTTTTTTTTATAAAAAAACAAATTATTAACTAAAATAATAAACCTCCAATTTTTGTGTTGATGTCTTTTTAATATATATTTTTTTAAAATATAGTTAAATATATGATATATACATATTATATAAAATTATACTGTTACAAAAAAACCAATATCTGACCTGAGAATGAATGTCTTTATAGCTTAGTGATTTTCTAATTAGTTTGAAAAATGTCTAAGAATCAATTACAAATGATCAATTGTGTCAGACTAATCACTCTATAACACCACATCTTTTGGTTATTCATTACCAAATGGAAAGAAATTGATTTCACTTTTTCTTTGGACTAAGGATATTTATATTAATTATCATACAAAAAAAAATTAAAATAATAACATTTGCAAATATAAAAGTTTTTAAAATGATGTGAATGAATAATGGTTTAGTAGCTATAATTACATATTAAGTTCTAACTGTGTAGTTTGTTTCAGATTAATATTTATTATCTTGTTGATTACTATTTTCTGTTTATGTTTAAAAATTTTCGTATTTAAATTTATTATGCTGTTTTGAACTTTCGTGTATATTTTTGCTTCCTCATTGTTGGAGATAGAGAAGCTAAGTAGTCATTCATAAAGTAAACAAAATGTTTGTTTTCAAAATGCACATAAATTTTATCAAATTCCATCTGATACACTACTGCTGATGTATTAACAAACATATTTTTCTTGACACACATGTTTCAAAAACGGCTCTTATGATTTGGTTTGGAGATGGAGACCATAGTAAAAATGGTCCTGTATCAATATCATTAAATTTTCTTTGATAATTCAGATCAAGGTAATGATTTATTTTTTGAAATATAACATATCGATATAAACATTAAAACATTAAGTCTGTTTTTTCCTCACAGATTTGTTGTTTCCATTTGATTTTTATTCTGTACTCAGTTGAAGTGGTTAGGAAGGTATACTGATGTATCTACTCATTTTAATATTAACATAATTCAAATTACAAAATATTAATTTTTAAGATGCTTTCTGTTAAAAATGCCAAAGAAATTCTATGCAAAATAGTTATATTATGTTCATCTACAGTCCATTTTTCATGATTTAATCATTTTTTTTATAGATAACTTTTTAAATAAAATAAATTTGTTCTTTTAAGGCCATTTTTATTTGAAATCAAATTTCTTAATATTCATTTAGAACTTAAAATTACTTATAGTGAAACATCTTTTTTCTTTGAGAAAAAAAGGAATATGTAATATTCATGCTGGAGCTCATTAATGTATGACTATGGATGGAGATAGGTATTTTACTTAGCCTAGACTTTGCTCAATAATTTTCTTTGTTACATATATAGTTTCTGTATGACAGGCTATATCAATAGGCTTGCTTAATCATTGAATTGAAATTGATAAAAATTAAATTCCCTTTCTTCTCTCCTTCCTCCCAATGCCCTTTTGATCCAAGGCTCTATTCTATTATTTATTTTATTGAGTATTAAAATCTAGACTAGTCCACACTATTGAATCATAAAATATGATTTAAAGAATAAAAAAAAAACTTTTTGTTTACTAGTTATTTAGTCTACCAGGGTTAATTTATATGTAATTCTTCCATTGAAATATAATTTCATCTAATTATTTTGGTATTATAATAGTTTAAATCATATATATATATTCTTTTTTGTTCAAGATTTCTTAAAAGACACCCATCTAGAACAATACTCATGCGATGGATGTGGCAGACTTTACAAACACAGATCTAGTTGGTATGCACATAAGAAATATGAATGCGGAAAAGAGCGTTTACATTGTTGTCCTCACTGTAACTATAAAAGCTCAAGAGAAACCTATGTAAAAAGACATATGATACTTCGACACTGTTTATTGTCAAAAAATGTAAAATAAATTATTTTAAAATAATATTATTTATATGTTTGTTAAAATCAAAAACAGTTATGTAGAGCATTATTTGGTGTTTTTCATTTCTAAGTAGAACATTTTCATAAACATTTGGTTACTGTGGTCAAAAGAAACCTGATTATGTTGTTTTAATGTTTCACTGCTGTATTGTTAATTATTATGTATACGTACCAGTATTTTACTGTCTCATGATAATTCTGTTATAGCCAGGTGAGAAAAATCATGGGGGAGGTACGAAAAAAGCAATACAATGAACCAGTTATTTAGAAAGTATTAAATATTTTTTGTAAAATAATCATATCAAAACTTCTCAGTGGCTTGGTCTTCATATAAGAAATTAATAAGTAGTTAAGATACTTAAAATCTTTCCTGTATTTAATTATATTCTTTTTTTTTTCTTGTTATTTGTTTTGAAAACTTCATTCAATTTTTAAAATATGAAATTATTAAATTGTGTGTCCATTAATGTCAGAATTTATTGTATAGTATCTTCAAATATTAACAGAACTAATATTTATGGATTTTTATTGGTCGATAAACCACTTCCACATATTAGCAATAATAATTATGTTGTGACGGAAGAACTTTTTATAGACATGTACCATCCAAAACTATTTTTTTATCTTATATATTATAA
>NW_027109100.1:948125-993102 GCF_000696795.3 Halyomorpha halys
ATTATTATTAAAAAGCTTTCTATGGTAAATAATTTTTTTAGAATTTGTTTTATCCATTATTAACAAAAGTATGGTGTTTTAAAGGGGTTTTTTTTCATGCCTGTGACAAATGCCCAAGAAAGTATAAAAACAAGATTTCTCTAAATCGGCACAAGAAGTATGAATGCGGAAAAGAGCCTCAGTTTCAATGCCCTTGTTGCAGGTATAAATGCAGATATTGGGGATCAATAAAGAGGCATTTTGTTTTAGTACATCCTCATCAAGCCATTAGCTCATCTTTATAACTGTATGTATTTGTATATCTTTTTTATTTGATTAGATATAATTGCTAAATTTTCATATATTTGTGTATGTATATACAGACATCTATACTTATATAAAATGCTGTGAAAAAGTATTTGAAATAATTTAAATTTAGGGAGAGTTCAGGAGAAGAAAGGATTCAAAATTATTGTGGAACAGATAATATATATAGTTAGCTAAAAATACTTAGACAATATTATTGTGGTGAAAATTATTTAATTTATATAGTAAGCTAAAAATCAATATGTTCTTGGATATTCTCAGCAATTTATCTTTAGTGCTAAATATTGAAGAGGCTGTGGACTTATGTCCATGGTCATGCTGTAAAACCAAAAAAATTGACCCAAGTTGTTTAGAGTAATGGGTGTAGAAACTGTCAAATTTTTTAGTGTCGTTTTTCTATTCTATTCTTGTAAGATATTTCATTACAGCACCACAAAAATAACCCCAAACTATTTTTGATTCTCCACCATAATTTATTGTTGTTGAGCAGACGTCGTATAGCTTATATATGGGTCATTCTCCCAGAAGGGGAGAAATGATGTTCAGGCCGTTTGTAACATCCCATTTATGATTTTAGTGGTGGGAAATTTTTCTGTTAGTGGTGGATTATTTCTTTTTCTTAAAAACTTTGTTAAAATCCATCGATATGTCATGATCCTGTTCTATCCTTGGATAATCTTTCTGAGTGTAATTAGCTATAATTATAATAATAATCCGTTCCAAAAATTCTGAAGTTTTTACTATGCAAAAATTGTAAAGCCATTTTTTATCATAGTTCAGAATACTTCTCTATCCTCAAAAATAATGATCCTCATTTTAAACTGATAGATTACAATATTAAGACTTTGAAAGCATTGCTATTACAGTTCTGTAATTTTATAGTTATAGCTATTGTACTTTATGAGGTTTGCTTTCCCACCTTTTTTCCCCTCTAAGTTGTCTAGAACATCGAGTAATCTTTTGATTCAGTCAATCTAGAGCATTAGGCAAATGGAAATGTGGGCTTTAATGTGAATATCAAACAAACCGCATCAGGCTTAGAATTGAAACCAATTTTTCCTTATTGCTCAATACATGAATACAAAGAACTGTTTCTATTTCTGTAATAACTTAAAATATCTTAAAACAACTTGGGCCCTACTTCATAATAAAGTACAAACTAATACTATTAGTCTTTTAGATTTATCTTAATTCAATTACACAGACCATCATTGCCACCTCCTTTAATAACCGATGTGAATGTTGCAATTTTTGAGAGGACCAAAAAAATGTATCTTTTTTTTTTAACTTTCCCATTGTAAACAATTTTATTATCTCTGGAACTTTTTATTTTTTTGTTCTTTGAGCTTTAGATTTGTTTTTATGAGGATTTATTTTGCAAAAATGCTTCTAGTAAATAACAAAACTAATGAATTTTAAAAAAAGCGGATTTTCATTTTCATTTCTTAAACATAGTGTTAATGGTATTAATCTTTCAGATATCTTACAAAGACTATAATATCAATATATTACTATAGTAATATTAAAATATTCCTTATTTTCTTGAGATCATAAGCCTATAAAATATATAGTTATGATTTTATTCGTTTTAAGAAGAACATTTATAATGTATGCTCTATATCTGAACTCGGTTTCTTGGTTCATTCATTAATTTCTTGACCTTAAAATATTATGCTATTATAATAAATATTATATAGCATAATAAAGATTATGCTTTCAGATTTCAAGCTGAAAACATAGATATTTCAATACAAATATGGTTCTACTCTATAACTGAAATTTAAAATTTAGTATGTAATCAGTTAGTGAAATTTCAGTGATAAAAACTCATTAGCCTTATGCCAACTTCCATAATCATAAGAGCTTGTGAAGATGTAGGAAATATTTATGAATATTTTATTTTCAGTTATATGTCCAGTGGACAGAACTTTTGTTAAAGAAAAAAAGAATAAAATAACTGGTGAGACAGTATTTTTACAGTAGCATTTAGTTGTAATTATTATATTAATACTTATTATTATCCTATGGTATGTTTTGTTTGTCATATCTTTATTAAGCTATTCTTCCAGGTTTAATACATTAATGGTTTTGTATAGGTTTGGCACCAAGAGTAAAGTTTGCCTGTGATTCGTGCTCTAGGAGTTACATGAACAAGGTATCCCTGTCCCGTCACAAGAGGTACGAGTGCGGTAAAGAACCTCAATTCAGTTGTCCTTATTGCCCTTACAAGTCATACCATAAATGTCACCTCAGACTACATATATTTCATATTCATAATTCACATTTACAATAATTATTCACAAGTTTTAGTTAAATTAGTGGAAATACTTCTGTTAATATTTTTTTAGCTATCATCAAAAAATGATATATTTATCAAGTGGTTGTTTTTTAATAATGATATTGTTAATTTTATTTTTATCGTAGTTTAAAGTTTATACTTAAAAATAAAGATATTTTGTTCATTGTTTTCATTATTTTCAAAATATATTTCCTTCAATGTTTACAATGCATTTCCAATAATAATTTAGGAAAGGTTCCATTTAATGTTAATTAATTTCTATGTATTGAAGTTGAAAATTGACTAATAAAGAAGCATAATTTCTTTTTTGATCAGAGAAGTACCTCAAATTTAACAGAAATATCCCTAATAAAATTTAAAAAACTCTTATTTTCTAAATATTTATTATTTTATCACGAAAATCCATAATTTAAGTTTTAAGGCATTGTTGACCACCTATAAACATCAATATAGTACAACACAGTATAAACCAGTTACTGGGACTTGTCTCGTAAAGTGTTGTTTAGTCACTGATCTATTGCTATTTATTTTACTTTCCTAACCACCTTGGTAGGGAAAGTATTGTTATCAGATCAAATATTCTTTGTTTATTTCTTAATGAATCATTGTATTTTAAAGCCCCTGGAGCAAAAAAAAAAATCATTTTTAGTCATTGACTTGTCTGTGTGTCTGTCCACAGAGCGAAGACAAATCAGTCTATATCCAATTAAGGGTTAGCTTTTCAATAAATCCTTGAGAAAAAGTAGGAAAAGGTTTTGACAAAAATTAAATTTTATTTGTGATCAACTCAAAAAGTAGAAATTATACATGTGTTGTCTTCCGTCAACAGGCTGACAGGCTTTTCAATAAATCCTTGAAAAAATTAAATTTTATTTGTGGTCAATTCAAAAAGTATAAATATATATATATAGTTGACTGTAAAACTTAAATATAAGAAGATGGTCAGGGTCGTGGTCAAAAAAAGAACAAATAGTTATAAACTATTTTGACCATCACCCTGACCACAACCATCTTCTTATATTTAACAAAAAGTATAAATTATATATTGATAATCATTTGAAATATAATTGAATTTTCTATCTATCTATCCGTGGCACTACAGCCCAGTTTGGACCTTACCCTCCTCAATGAGCCTTCGCCATGTAGCTAGGTCTTGTGTGGCCGCTCTCCAGTTGCGGATGCTCGGCAATTCTCTGGAATCCCTGATGACGGCATCCTCCCATCTCAGCCTTGGCCTGCCTCTTCCTCAGGTCCGATGCAGCCTACAGTCCAGGAACCTCCTTGGGATCTCAACTGATGGCCAGCCCAGGACTGGAATTGAATTTTCTACAAAAGAAAAAAGTCTGAATGGAGCAAGTGTCAACAATGATACAGTGTATTGTTCTTTGTTCCAATATTTAAAAAAAATATTCTAAGCATGTTTCCACGGAAGCCCATTCACCAACTCAAAAAATATGTATCTTCCAAAGTATATCAGATACTCATTTGAAAGATAATTTAGTTGTTTGCAAAGTTAAATTTAAATAAAAAAACAAAAATTAAATTTTAATCTAAGCAGGCCTAGTTTATAGACTTGTTCTCTCCATTCTCACTAACATCTTAATCAGACCAATATTAGGGAAGATACAGCAAACAAATTTTGTATTGGATCTTGCATCCAAAAGGGTAAGGGAATTCTTGTGAGTGGACACACCAGATATTCTTATTTATGAATTTTAGAGAACTATTCATTTTAATATTTTGTTAAATCATTAAGTTTTTTTATTTTTGAATAAATTAATTTTTATTGTTCATAGAATAATGGGACTGAAATATTCTGTATCCTTTTGACCTGTTTGACCTTTTATATCATATTTTCATGAAATATGATAGTTTGACCTTATCATGGTTTTATTTTGCATTAATAAAACTATATTATATAATTTATATAAAAAAACTATAAATTACAGATACACATTTCTTTATGTATGTGCAAGTCAAGTACCTTGTATTAGTCATTCTCTACATCATGAATATATTATTTAGGTTTCTTCCATCCCCATGATGAAAATCACAGCTATCAATCATGTAAGTATTGTACTTATATATAATGTATTTTTTGTTGTCAAGTATTTAATATGGTTAAAATGATTACAGGTATCGCTCAACTTACATCAGTCATGATGGAGAAGTACACTTTTGAAAAGACAATGCTTCTGTAATTTTTCTTATTAGAGCATTAAATTGTTTTTATATAGCACTAATCTAACTATGAAAATTTGTATGTTACTCGCTTCTCTAATACATTGGCTGCACGCTTTCACTTGTTATAAATTTGTTTTTTGTTACTTTTATTTCAACCCTTTCTTTTTATGTTTTTAATTCAACCTTATTCTGTTTTTAATACTGTATTATAATTACTTCTTCATATCATATAGCATATATATTTATGTTTTGAAACATATATTTATTTAATCTAATTTATTACTTGGCTATTTTATAATTAACCCTCTGAGTACCAAGGAGATTTTCAATACCCTAGTCTCATGCAATTTGACGATAATTCCATTGGAAACCTGGAAGGCACTAATTATTGTTCGGTGACTTTCTTCTTGAAGCTATATTTTCTCCATTAATGTTTTTATACCCCCTTAATACTTCAATTTCAAACATAAATCGTATAATGATTAAAAAAAATGTGGATGGGTCCTTGCAATATGTATTCTACTTCAATTTTTTGGAGTTTAAATAGTTTTATAGCAGTTTTATAATATTCCACCGCTAGAGTCAGTATAATATGACATAGTTGCAGCTTGTTACAAAAAGTCATTATCTTTTTTAAACTCAATGTTCTTAAAGTTTGGAAGTATCGCTTCTTAATTATTAGCTATGCATTAATTCCCTTTTTGTCCAGTTTTATTTCAAATTCGGTGCAAAATGAGTAAGATTCCTATGAACTTGTTTTCAAGAACTAAACACATGGTGGAAATGGCTACATTTGTATCTAATGGCTGTGATAATATATAAGAAGCTCAAAACTTTATTGGTTCCCAGGAAATAAAGATCTAACATTTGAGTTCCCTGAATGTCTTATAAGATGTTAGTAATCAAGATTATATTTTGTCTTTATTCAAGTTAATCATTTTTCCTGCTTTTGTGGATAGTGTTGTAAAATACACAAACTAAAGAGATGCTTTGGAAACTGGAAATTATTATAGCAAGATAAAAAGAGATAAAAGAAAGTGAGTTAGTCTAGATGACATCAAAATAGATGCTTTTATTGGATTACTTATCTGCACCAGAGCCAAAAAAAAAAAATCATGAAGCAGCTTTAACATGATTATGGTGTTAAGACCTATTTATACAGTAACCATGTCAAGAACTTGATTTTGAATTATGTTATGAGATATGATGACATGTTTATTTGTAATGAAAGAAATAAACGGATAAGTTGGCACTGATTTGGGAGATGTTCTTTTGAGTAAATGTGCACTTTTTCATGTCATGTATATATGAAATCCAAATCTGAAAAATATGGTATGAAGATCTGGATGCTGGCCGACAACAATAATGTTATTGAAAGAATTGCCAAATGTATCTAGGGGAAAAGTCAAAAGAAGAATGAGTGGAAAAGAATAGCTCTGAATTTAGTGGACATCTTGGAGGATAGATTGTGATTACTACCAATAATTTGTGAATGTTGTGGAGCTTATAGAAAAAAAACAAATCATTTATACCCCAAGATTTTTTTTTTCAAATCAACTGGGAAAAATATTGTACTCTTCAATTTTTGGCTACCAATCTGAAATTAAATTAATTTCCCACATCACATGTAAAATAAATACTTAGTGTTGTTATCTTCTAAACGTTATTTTAGTGAAATTGATAAGGAAGCTGATAAGAAGGTTCCAAAAATTATAATAACACAAAGTGAGGAGTCAATATCCCAGTAGGACCATAAAAAAATATAGATGTTCTGTTCATAATGCAGTAAACATGTTTGCAAGGTTCATTGCTCAGAGGAAAGAGTGTTAAATAAAGTGTAAATAATTTTAATTTTTGTTTTTATAATATTTTTATCTTTTTAAAAAAAAAAAATTTCTGAACAAGTAATATTTAATTTATTGATTTTCTAAGATGATTTTCCTTTTTCCTATCAACAGATGCAAACAAAAAGAATTTTTAATTATCTGTAGTAAAAACCTCGTAAAAACTGAAAGTGGAAATGGGTCCCATAAGAACCCTCGTGGTATTCTATGTTCCTGTGCGACTGTGGTACTCAGAGGGTTTAGGAAATTAAGGGTACATGTGTCTATGTAAACTATCTATCCATCTACTCTTAGGCCATAATCTTTTTAAAGTATCTGAAATTTCTAAAGAAGTTCTTAATCATCTAGATAAGACTTTCTAACTTATTCTGCAAATAGATTATCAAACCTAGAAATTTTTTTTTTCTCCTCATCATTTGCACATTATTTTGGCTTCTGCTAACAGCTTTAGATCTTCCAAAATGTGCTATTCTTGTGGAGCAACTGTGTTTTTTTTTTTATTGTCCATATTTGGAGCCTGGTCAGTTAATGCTTGATTTTCTGGATAATATTTTTTTATCCTTCTTGTTCTACTCATTCACACAATTGTGCCTCTGTGTTTTTTTTTTTAATATCTTCTCTAATATATAATAAAAAAATAATAATAAAAAAAATAATAATAATAAAAAAATGGTTCTGATTTAATTGTAGAATTAAATAATTACAGAATCTTGGACATTGCAAACAAATAAGTAAATTTGTATAATGTCATGAATATTTCATAGGAATTATGTCAGAAACCACAAGACTAAACAAAAAATAAAAATAAAATAATGAAGTTTTGTGCTGTCCTAATTTAAAACCAGTTTTGTGAATTCATATTTAATTTTCTCTATAAATTTTAAATTAGTCAATTTGAGTGGTTGTCATTGTTTAATTAATTTATATTTTGCTCTTAGTTTTTTTCATTATTTCATCATCAATGAAATGAACCAAGTTTTATTTGTATATCTGCTTAACCAGTCTTCCATGATTTCAAATTATTTTCACTTTATTGTTTATGTTTCTTCATTTTATTTATGTTACTGAACCAATAAAATCTCTTGTTCATTTTTTACTTTATTAATTTCATGAAATGAAAATTTTTTTTATAGAATTATTTCATCTAAATTTTGTTTGATCAAAAGGTGTTGATGTTATGTTGGTTTTGTAACTTTTGATACTTTTTACATCTGGGATAAAATTAAAAGCTTTTCTTATAAGTTTCCACAATTTTTGGGCAGAAGATGGAAATAAGTGAATGGATGATAAATTATTTTATACTCCCTAGTTGTAATAATGAGCATGAGTTTTAGTAATTTTATAGTTTGGCATGTCTTTACTCATGTAGTCTAATAATTTTGTTTTATTGGAGTATTTTTTTATTCACCCATTTTTTTAACAGCCCAATATACAGTAATTTCTCTTGACAAACTCATATATCTAAGTAACCAACTACAATGAGTACTTTATAAATACTGTTTGAAAAGAAGCTTGTTGATTGCTTAGTTATATGTATATATATATTTATATCAATTCCACATGAAAATAGATAAAGTTTATTTTCTATTTTCTATTATTAAAATTTGAATTTTTAATTCTTCATTTTTTTAATTCTTTAGAACCTTATTCTCTTCTAATTTAATATATTTACTTTGTTTTAAGGAGCTTCAAATCGCAGAAAAAAATTGAAACCTCCTCAGTATTGGTGTCCCTATTGTTCTTTCAAGTCTCACCTGCGACGCTTAGTTAGAGAACATCTCCGAACCCATGAAAAGCCAACAAATCCATAAGAAATATTTATTTGTTAAAAGATTAATATGTACTTGTGTATTTTGTGTTATTAATAAACAGTCCTATGTGCTATATTTTTTGTCTTATATAATTTTCCTTTTCCATAGTATTTTTATGTATTATTTTCTTTGTTGTTTTTATTCAGCATATTTGTCGGAACAATCTTGAATATTTCTTTGTTTTAATTTAAACATTTTTAATTTCAGGTTTTGATTTTTTTTGTAACTATTGTTCAAGAAAGTATAAAAACAAGTTTTCATTGACACGGCATCAAAAATATGAGTGTGGAAAGATGCCCCAGTTTCAATGTCCGCATTGCTCTTACCGAGCAAAACACAAATCAAGCATCAAATGCCATATTATTTCCAGGCATATGAAAGACAGAACATAGGAAAGGCCTTGTTTTTGTTGAGATCTTTACAATTCGTAAAGTCAGAACTGCTTAGTTATGTGATTTAACTATTCAGCTGAATCAAATGAAAATGTATTATGTAAAAAAACAATTTCATAGGAATACATTTTATGTTATTTTTAGCAAATTTATTTTCTTTACAATTCTCATATGTTTTATGCGTTGCTGAATTTTAGCGATTGCACAAAGCATGCAATGTTATATTTTACAAATGAAAAAATGGTACAACGAATCTCAAGTTTCAGATTCAAAGATGCACTCCATATTTATCTCTTTGACTAGTCTGTCATCGCTTTTTTTTTTTTTACATTATCCTATAATTATATTATATATTGATATACATATTTGTAAAACTTTTTCATTTGTCAAATAACTCTTCATTGCTGTTCTGGTTAACTAACTGTACATACCTGTTTAAATCTTTGAGTTTATCATTTTTTCATGTTCCCTATACTTTTCTATTAAACTTAATAACTATTTGGTCTAAGAAAATCTTTAATAATTCTCAAATAACGGAAAGAAATTTTCATCAGATTGATACATGTAAATCATGCTGTGGTTTGCTAATAATATGTTACTGAACAAGAACAGGCAAGAGTTAAAAGGAAAAAAAATCTCTACCACTGCAATCCATGAAGGATCTTGGGTTTAGTAATTTGTAAACAGGTTCTCGGTTAATGGTTATGCTAGAAGGTGATTTGTTCTGGATCCCTCCCCCCAAATAAGAGTACCCTCTTTATTAGAGGTGAGTGTGCTTCAGAAGGGGAACCCCCTGTTTGTCAGATATGTGCTCATGCCACCTCATCTATCTCTTGAATAACATCAGGTACTGATTTTTCCAAGATTGAGTGGATATAAAAAGTGTCTTTGAAACCATGGTTTCCACTTCAACATAGCCTTTCCATTATGAAGATTTATGTTTGATCTGTCTTTCTTAACCGAGAGTTCATTCTGGTCCTTTGATAAAAGCCTCATACTTTAATCTAGGCTGTAGCTTATGAAGTCAATGAATTCAATTCCTGTTTTAAGCTATTCAATTCCATTATTAATGACATGTTTTGAGTTAATAAGTGTTAAGGTAACATTTATTATCTTTTTGTGAGATATAAATCTTGCTGAAATACCTCACCTCTACCCATGTCATTCTCTAAATATAAATTAACTTAAAATAAAAATCAGTCTGTACCTAATTTGAGCTGTAAAATCTAAGTTTTTGTGAGAAAAAACAGAAAAACTTTATGCATTCTTTAAAAATTACAGTGTGTTTAGTATTCAATATTATGTTCTATTTATGACTCAATTATTCTAATAAAGCAAATTTTCCAGTCCAAGAGCATACATATTTTTATTCTTGCAGAGGAACATAAATTTTTTATTAATAACTTTATATTTATTAAAAATTAAATTTTCTCTTCTAAATTGATTAATTTTAAAACTTTCTGAAACTAAATTTGATGACAATCCAGTGGATTCCAATTTATTGAGAATCTTAATGTCATGTGAGTATTGGCGCACGGGGCAGAGTACCTCAGTGAATAAGCCACAGTATTTCTATTTCCCAAGCCCGGGTTTGAGCCAGGCTGCTGTGAGATATAATAATTATTGTTTTGAATTCAGCCTTGAATCGATCTATCTAGCCTCTATAAAGTGGGTACCCTTTATTAAGGAGAAGAAACCTGGTGGTTGAGTGTGATATTCACCATATCACTTTCTAGCACAACTGTTAACCTATAAACAGTACCTTCTTACCAAGTACTCTAAACCCAGGACCCTTTCTGTGTTTTAATGTTATGATTTTTTTTTTTTTTAATTTACAATATTGTTTGGACTCTTCACCTTTTTATTTAAATTCAATGTTGTAAACAAAATTATTTACATCACTTTTACTTCAAAGGTACCAAATTTTGGTTTAGTTAGTTATACCGATTATGTTCTTTTCCCCATTATCTATTTAAAAATCTGCTTTAAAGTCTTTTTTTTTTTTTTTTTTATTGCCACCATTTAAAGGTTGTGATTGTAAGTACTGTCATTCATGTAGTAATTTAAAGATACTCCATGAACTTTGTTGCAAAATATCATGTAAGTTGTTAGTGTCATTGCCCCATTTCACATAGCCAAAATGGACTTTATTAAAAAAATTGTGTCATTTTTATTGTACTATTTCATTTATTTACTAATTCAAATTTTTATCAAAATCCAAATTTATATGGAAAATCATTATTACTTAACAGCTATTATTATACGTATCATTAAAAAAAAAACCTGTTAGTTTTTTTTTTTTTTTTATTTTTTTTTCATTATTGATATGAGATTATTGTATGATGAAAGTATTTAATATTAATATTGTAAGACTAATAAAATTTAATAAATAAAATTATTTCTTTATTGTTCTAATGATAAATAAATTATCAGTTATATTTATTGTCTCATTAATAAATTATTTTTTATCAGAGGTTATCTTACTATTGTCCACATTGTTTTCCGCATTTTTCATTAATTATTTAAGTATTAAAAAAAATTAGGTATAACTTTTTTTTTTAATTTTATGGTTATAGATTCAGTATCTGTTTTCGTTGGCATTAATTTTTCTGCATCTGGAAAGAGTTCCTGATCAAAAGATTTTTGGTTATTTTAATTCATATTTTTTGCACTTTCTTTTTTAATGGATCTAATGGACTATATATTTTCATACCAACAACCATATTCAATCAATCTACTATGTGTCCCAATAACAAAATCCCTTTCCTTCTCCTAAACATTAATAGTAATGAAAATACTTTGTTCAATGATTCTACTGTGAAACTGTAGTATATTAAGTTTCTGCTGCAATACATGAATAGATGATTTTTCATTTTAGAAGATCAAAGAGAAAAATACAGTTACATCAATTTTATGTTGAATAAGAATTGGTAATGAATTTTTATTATTTTTTTATGGATTCTTAATCTTACTTAGTAAATATCAAGCTCAATCTCGTGAAACATAGAGTTACTTTACAGTTTAGAAGGTAAGAATCAAATCTCGTAGACTTCTATTTGGAAGAACTAGATAACATTCTGTAAATTTATCATCTGCTTTACTACTTACAACTTTTCCATGTCTTTTCTTGTGGATTCCAGCTATTTAACTATAATTTTTTAAAAGATTTTTTAACATAACTTCAATAGTAGAGCTGACTGTTGTTTCTATGCAAGTTGTGGTCTATTGGCACAGCTCTCTATTTCCAAACTCCAAGTAGGAGCCATGTGCATCTGCTGATACAGAGTCCTCCCATCTAATATTTGGTCTACCAACTCTTCTTTATCCATATAGTTTCTCAACTAGCATTATCTTGGGTGTCTCAGTTTCATCAGTTGAGGTACTGTGTCCATTGAAGTTGTCCTTGTCTGACAAATTGATGAGATATTCTTGTAGAGTCCCAATTGTTCAATATTATTCCTTCTTCTTCCGACGCCATCTTCTCTAGCAGGACCAAAAATCCTTCTTAGGATTTTTCTCTCAAATATGAGAAGTCTATTCTCATTCGTTTTAGTGTATGTCCAGGCTTCTGACCCATAAGTTAACACTGTGCAGACAAGGGACTTACAGTGGTTAATCTTCTAATGGGAGCTTCCTTGTAGCTGCCACTGTCCTCCTACTGATCTGCCAGGATGTATCGTTTCCAGAGCTGACCCTAGATAAATAAAGCTATTTACTCTTTTGAAGCAACCTCAAAGGAAATCAATTTTGATCTTTCTCAAAATGGGAAAAAATTGGAGTCAGTTTTCTAACTAATCTTCATGTATTAACTAGTACAGTTTTTTATTTATTGTTTTCTGAGCTGATTGAGAATTTTTTTTTGTTACAAAGGCTAATTAAAATTTTTCATTTTAATAGATTTTTATTTATAAAAGTATTTTTACTTTAATTTTTCAGGTTTATATTCATATTTTTAAGATAACTTTATAGTAATTTCCCCTTTTTTTTTTCTCTTTTATTCATCAAACATTTGGTAATAGAGTTGTTCTTTCCTCATAGTTGGCTCTATACTATAAAGTGAGGATATTTATAATTCAAATGATAATTTTTGTTATGGGATTATTTTATTTAAATTCTCTTGACATTATTTTTATTAAGATACAGACATATACACATTTCTTGCAATATATTTCATAATTTATATAAATTAAATGAGTTTTAGTTTTAAACAGCAATTTGTACTTGATAAATGAGCCAAGAGCTTATTTTAAATTTGTATTATTTTTAATTTTATTCTATATTTTAAAAATTTCATCTTGTCAGAAGCAAAATATTTTTTTACTACATCATTGTTTTAAATTTTGAAAGTTTCATTTTTATTGCCTAAAGCTTGGAATCATTCTTAGATTTTTTTATAAAGCTATAGGAATGCAAAAGCATGATGTTTAGGGATGCTTCTTAAAATTTATTTATTTCATATAGTTGTGGTGTGTAGTTGCAATTTTCATACTGTTTCTTTCGATTTGTTACTATAGAGATATTTATTTTTTGTTTGCACTCCTTTTTCTTTCGTTATTCTCTTTTTATAGCCTTTTGCGTGCTGGTACTTGAATTTGACAATTATTATTACTTTTATCAAGAACCTAATGATCATATTGTTTTTCAGATATTATAATAAGAAGAAAAGTTAAAAGGTCAACTTATTCAGAACAAGGTTATAATTGTACTCAATGTTATAAAGTTTATCGTTACAAGAATGGACTTTACCGCCACCTAAAATTTGAATGTGGGAAAGAACCGCAATTTCAGTGTCCTAATTGCCCATATCGGACAAAGCATAAATCTAGCCTTAAAACTCATGTTATATCAAGACATTTAGATCTCAAAGCCACCATGTAAATTATTAAATTTGTTGTTTATTTGAACAAAAATGGCTGCTGCTTTTTGCTCCTTTGTCATTTTGTTTAAGTAAATTTGCCTTCTAAACAAAATTTAGTCAATTACGAAAGGTCTTTTCCTCTTAAGGAAAAAAAAAATGTATATGAAACCTAAATTAGTCCCTTAAAGTAGAATGCATAATATCAAATTTATTTGGCTTTCATTTATACAAATTTAGCATGTAGTATTTGAAGATTTGTTTAGTAATTGGCAAAATGTATTGATTTCATAGGATTACCATTAGTTTTTTTAATAAAATATTACTTTCTGAGTCATTAAAATAAAAATAATTATTGACAACATTTTACTGTTTTCAAAGTATTATTAAGTTTGTTCACAATATATGGGGAAACAGTTTTGGCCATTGGAATATAAGGGGCGGAGCATCATTTAATATCTATGAAATAATTTTTTTATTTTTTTCATTTTCCTTTGCTTCATTATAATTAATGTTTTTCCTTGAATAGTACATTAAATAAGGCTTCATATTTGTTTATTTACTCAATCTACTATTAACATACGGGTATAGTTTAATTATAAAAGTCTGATTATCATTAGTAAATGTTAATTTTATTTAATTCATTTTTATATATTTCAAATTTATTCAATTTTTATGAGTTTAAAGAAAGGCCACAAAAAATATTAAATAAAATAATGATATTTTATTTAAATTAAAATAATGAATAAATATTGTGGTTTTATTGATATTTTGGGCAGAAGTATGTACCTGGTACTTATTTAATCAACTAGAAATACTTTATTTAATTACTTCTATAGGGAAAAAACAATATATTTATTGAATTTACTACTCTATAAGTGGATTATTTGATTTCAGCACAATTGCTTCTTACAAGTAAATTTTTTTATTTCAGTTATAAAAGTAATGTATTTATGCTTGACAAAGCACCTGTTAATATTAATTATGTTGACCCTTGCTTATTAAACCTTTTCAATCAATCCACTTTAACTTTATAGAATGTATTCATTTGCTAAACATAAATAAAAATGTTACTTTAAAAATGTCAAATATTTGTTCACTTCTGTTTTTTTTTTTTTTAATATATTTTCTCTCCAAATATATTTTGTTTTATCTAAATTTTATGTATATCCAGGTATTAATGTCATTAATTATGTTTTCTCACTGCCCGTGCAGTCAGCTTTGTTAACTTAATTATAATATAATTTTTTTTTCTAGTGGTTTTACACAAATACTAATTATGTTAGTTAATTTTATGAAAAAAAATATCTTCACTTGTGATAATGAACATTATTAAGTTGTAAGAAACATTTATTCAACATTTGATAAAGGCCCATTTCCACAGTGACACTTAAATACAACTATCTCAGCCACTGCCATGGTGTAAGCTGTATGACATTTTGTGTTGTGACAGTACTATCACCACTTCCTTTCAGCTGCAAGTCATGTCACCTTTTTAGCAGTAAATACATAGTTCTTTATAATTGCATTCACAATTTTACTTTTTATTAATGTAGTTCAAATTATCTTAGTCTTTGAAATTAAGTTTCTAGATTCAAATTTTTCCCCATCTCCCGTTTTTCTATTTATTGTCACCAAGTTTAACTGCTAGCAAGTGAACAAGGACATTATCATACTGTTTAACAGTACTACCATAACATGAAACTGTCACTGTTGAAATAGATCTTTAGTGATAGTTAAATAATTTTACTTTAAGATTGGTAATGTATAAAAATTTACAAAATTAGAATTTTTACTTTTTTTTATTAAAAAAGAATCTACAGTAGGCTGTGTGATTTTATTTAAATTTTTATTTATGTTGTTTAGAAATATATTTAAATAAATGTGATGTTATGTTTTTACTGAGAATTGATATTTATTTGAAAACTCAAGTCCTATTTCTTTGAATTATGATGTGATGTTATTATTAAATATAACATAATTTATACAATTAATGGTTTGGAATAAAATCCTTGCAATTTATATTTTTGAGAAGAGTTTATAATAATTATGTCCATTTACTGTTAATCAGTTAGGATATATGGCTAAATTTTTTAACAAAAACGCTTATCAGACAGAAAAATTTAACTTCAGTTAATAAATAAATTGTCTTTATTTGTGATAATGGATAATGTGATAATTAACTAACTATAAATTTACCAACATCTCAATAGAAAATTACTAAATAAACAATGACTGACAAATTACATATTATTTTTAATTAAATGAATGAAAATTTAATCATGTAATTAATAATTTATAAATATTTTTAATATGATTAATAAATAAAACTAAATTGTTCATTATTAAAGGGTCAATCCATTGTAAGCAGTCCATCACTGATTACTTGTTTATGTAAAAAAAAAATCATAATTTTTAGGTCCATTTCTTTATTTCTCATTAGTTAAAAAATAATTTTAAAACATTTTTATTGTATGGATGTTCAAATGGGCGCCATATTTGTTTCAGTTCATCAGTCATTTTAGAGTTTCTAAGGATATTTGGTTTTATAAATTACTCAACACTGAATGGTCTCTGTGATACCAATGTTATCAAATGAGAATGTATAAAATTCAAATTTTACGGGGTGATTTAAAAGATTTTTGATTTTTAAACGAAGGAAGATCTTCTTCTCAGCCTCAGGTCTTTTATTTATTTTTATTTTTTCGTACTTATAGATACATAAGTATACTTACTTTATGTGATGAGGCATTGAGAACCAAAGTGTATCAATTTTTAGATAAACCTTTTCGAAGATTTTGACTTAATTTTCATCGAAATATTTTGGACCAATTTTGAAAAAGAATCTTTATATGTCAGTTAGCAGTTACAAGCATTCATTACATAGCAGTTAATAGTGGAGCAGGTGGCACTGCCAACTTGAGATTGAAGACAAAAATGTGGAATAGTCCATCTGACATGAACTTGTGGTTGAGTGACAATATATTTATTTTCTAGACCACTTGAAATGGACTAACTTTAAGAGGAGTTTATTTTATTAATTCTGAATCTGGTTTATACTAATTTCATTACTGTTACTCTTTAATTTAATAATTTTTTTTGTCTAATGTTTCAGTTTTTAAAAATATTTCTATCATTTTTATGCAAAACTTTAAAATTGGCGTTCAAAATAATTAACATTGTTAATCTAATCTTAAAATGTTTACAATTTTAAAACACTAACACTTTTTTGTAATATTTAAAAATTTCAACTTTATTAGGAAACTCTTAGAGAAATTGTGATGCATTGCATATTGGCAAAACGCATAAACAATATTGTGTAGGTCATGGAAATATAAAATCAGTTATTATATAGATCAACTTCATTCATTACCAAGTGAGTATTATTGATTAAATATTGAGTTTTTTTTTTTTTTATTAAAGTTAGTTTTTATGCACATTTATGTATTTTTTATTTTAGCAGATGAGCATATTATTTTTATATTTTTAGATTGCTGGAAAATAGTCAAAATGATTCCTAGAACAGATAATGGTTATTGCTGTTCGAAATGCAAAAAAGGCTATAGATATCGGGAAGGATTGTATCGCCATTACAGGTATGAGTGTGGAATAAGGCCACAATTTGCCTGCCCATATTGTCCATATAAAGCCAAACAGAATGTTACTCTCAAGTTTCATGTATTTTCCAAACATTGTGAAAATTTGTCTTAAAATTGTTTTTAGAAAAATCTACTTTCTAAATTTCTGTTTCTGTTCATTTCCTGTCTAGTTTTATTTTTATTTTATTGTCTGCCAGAAAGAAAATAAAATTAAGTTTATTTCCATTTATGTATATTATATTACATCTAGGGTGTGAAATATAATTTAAAGTAGGATTAATTTTCATGAAAAGATATACCAATTTCTCAATAAATCTATAATTGATCATTCAATTTTTTTTTAATAACTACCTTTAATATCTACCAGACACTCTGATTAATTTACAGTAGATTGATTTGAAACAATAAAAAAAATGTAATTTATGGTTTGTTGATGCTAATGTACAGAATTTTTTACTTCTTACCAGAGAACTGATATGGAAATTTTCTATCTGTTTTGCTGTTTATATAAAATTCTTTCTATTTTAATTTAATTATAATTTATGGTATAACCTTTAATTATTTTTTCCTCAAAGTTTATTGTTAAATTATTGCCAGAGAGAGTAATATCAATTTTGCTATTTTGAAATCAAATTATTGTATTTCTCTATTTACAACTAATAAGTCTACATACACCTTGATTTAATCCTTTGAATGTAAACAAACATTTAATTTGTATACATTCATAGAGGTTTACTTTATTTGTTGGTTTTATTTCTTAAACGAATCAGTTAGAATCAAAGTCAAGTGAAAACAACTACTTGAAATGGAAATTTCTTGAGAGATTAGGCATTGTTAATCATAAAACCATAGGGAAATCACTATGCGAAATTGTGAGAATTGTTAATAAAAGTTTTTCGACGGTTCAGACTGTTATTCGAAATTACAATACTTCAGTGTCATCATGAGCGTGCTATTTTAAGAAGTGTTCATGAAAACTCTAAAATAAGTGCTCCTACATTAGCTACTAATTTATTGGGGGATTATAACATTTGAGTAACACCTCAAATGGTACATAATTAAAATTTTAAAAAATAATCTCATATCGCGAAGGGCTCACAAGAAGTCGATATTAGCTTAGTTAACTGAGCTAAGCAGTTGGCATTTGTGAAAAAATTATCTTGATAAGCCTACCAGGCTTTTGGGACAAAGTAATTTTCATGGATGAGTCTAAAATTAATATTTTCGGTACTGATGACAACTCCAAGTGTGGAGGAGAAAAAAGGAGGCTGTAGCGAGAGGGAGCAAGCGGTTTCATCACAACTCACCAGAGCGCTGCACCTCGAGCCTCACCGAAGTTCTCAAATTTACATATTGCATTATTTTGTAAAAACATATTGTCATTTTTATATATTATTAATGTCTGCACCTAACACTTAACAATATCAATTGAATTATTAATAAATGATACCAAACCAATGCACAAACCTATCTCAAGCAGACATGTACCGACCGCTTCTCTGTCACAGCCGCATGGACTAGGCCTATAAATAAAGGGGCTCTAAATCCCCTCTTTTTCCCCGCTCCAATAATCTACAGGCCATATAATAAATCTAGCAAGACTACATCATTAATTAAGACGTTTCTCCTACCTTATAATGCCTAAAGGCAGCAATCAAAGGTTTTTACCTATGGTAAAAAAAGGATAAAAACTTGTACATACATATTTCATGTACCTTAATTTCTTTTCCTAATTAATGGAGGGTACGAAAAAAAAAAAAAAAAAAAAAATCAAAGGTTTCACTAAAGCCAGCTGTATATATGGTACACCTCACCATATGTACACCATGGTACACATATGAAACAAATTTAAATTTTAGGAGGGTACGAAAAAAAACCAAAAAAAAAACCCCTCTTTGATCTTAGATCCACCTCCTTCCCAGGCCTAGTCCTAGTGGCATATGTACACTCTACTTGAGATAGAGAAATTCATTGCCAATCTATTCAAACAAGAGTTGTTTTTCTGTATGCAGGTCTAAGATGATGGCCTATCTCCTTCTCTCCGGCTTATCTTTTCTCTTCTTCCTTCCATTTCATCTCCGCAACTAAGATTGTAACCTAATCCTTAACGGTTACACTGGTCCGTCTGTTTCATCTCGGCAACCAGTGTAATTTCCCGTCTCTCCCTGGCTCTAGTCCGTCCACTTCATTTCAGCTTACTGGTCTGTCCGCTTCATTTCGGCAACTAGTAAGCTGGCTCCTATCTTGACAGTTCTAGTCTGTCCGCTTCATCTCGCCAACTAGAACTGTTACTCTACCTCAGACTCTCTCACCTAGACCTCCTCTACCTGAGTCAGTGTCCAGGGCTCCATCCTCTGGCACGGCCGTTCCTTACTTATGTACCTTGTCGAGGGCCTTCTGTAAAGTGGATATCAGGCTGGAAAACAGCCTAAGACTAGACACAACCCCGACAAGGCCCTGAAATTAAAAAACTTATGCCCAACAGTTAAATCATGGAGGAGGAGGGATCATGGTTTGGGGCTCTATGGGTTCAGCTGGAGAAGGCAACTTGAAGATCATTGAGGGAATAATAGATGAATATGTATACGTAGATGTCCTAAAACAAAATCTGCGACCCAGTGCTACCAAGTTAGGCCTGGGATCAAATTTTATTTTTCAACACAATAATGAACCTAAACATCGTGCCAGAAGGGTCGAAGAATGGTTGCTGTACAATACTCCACGTCAGTTTAGAACACCACCACAATCGCCTGACCTTAACCCCATAGAGCACCTCTGGCAGGATCTTAAAATGAGGCTAAGGCATCACGAAATAAGAAATAAATGGCAACTCTCAGAGGCCCTCTAGGAGTGGTTGAAAACGGATCCTACTTTTACAAAAAAAATAGTTAGCACAATGAATAATTGTTTGAGAGAGGTAATGAAAAATAAAGGAGGTCCCACAAACCATTAGATAATTTTTTGTTAATTATTTGTCTTGATAACTATTTTGTTATAGAATACATATTTGCTGTGTATGCAGACTTTTTTTGTGAAAATGTATTGTTACTTTTTCTGCATTATTTTCTGTTGTGTTTGTAAAATTTTTAAACCACTTTAAAATGTACCAAATTAATCAAAAGGGCTTGCAATCAAGTCAAAATACCTATCATACCTTTTGCTTGAAAAAGATTAAGATAATTTATTAGAAAGAATATTTTTTTTCAGATGAATTAAATGATTCAGACATAATTTTGTTTATAACTTTTTTTTTCCACATAAATCTAATTTAACATAAAATAAAAACAGTCATGGATCTTTGTTAGGTAAAATTTGAATGAATTTACTTCCGGGGCTTGCTTAGCCTTTTCCATATTTGGCACAATTATTTACATATCATCCTGAGTATTAAATTAAACCTAAATGCATTAGATGAGGAAAATAATTTTCTAACATTTTATTTTTTAAAAATAGTGATATGTACTGAGCACAACTTATCGTTTCTTATTCATAATAAAAAATGATACATAAAATAAAATAGATGAATTGTATCGCTTAAAAATAATAAATCTTGTAAATAACAAATTATGTTAAAAATGAATAAGTGAAAAATATAAAAGAATTAATTGTTACTAAATAAATTTTTTAAAATGATACTTAATTCTGTTTTATGATACTATAAGAATTTAACAAGCCTTGACAGCATCTGATTGAATAACCAACCATATTCTGAATATTCTGGAAAATCTTAAGATATAAGTAACTGTCATTACAAATATTCCTTGAAGGGTTATAACAATGTATTTATTCTATTGCTTCTGTTTCAACTAGCTACTCATCTTAGCATAATTGCAAAACTTAAATCTCAGCAAACAAAATGCTCTTTTTCCTAAGTTTCAATAAATGTTAGTAATATTTTAGTGTGTTTTTTCTCCAATGAGGAAAATTTTGTATAATTTTAATTATACGAAACTTATTAACTTTATCATCCACTTATTATAGTAAGTATCTGATCGATTTATTATTGCTAATAATTAGTTACATCTGTTGTATTGAATTAATATTACTGATTTTCTATTTTCAATTTTTCAGGAGGGATGGTTTGTACATCTTTTGGTTGCTCCGGTTGTGGTAAACAATTTAAATACAGGCAAGGGCTGTACACACACCAGAGATTTGAATGTGGAAAAGAACCTCAATTTAAATGTCCTCATTGTTTATACAAAGCCAAAAGGAAAGGAAGTTTAAAAAGTCACATAATAGCAAAGCACATGAATAAATTATCTCTAACGTATACAACATAGCAACTGTTTTGTATTTATTCGAATCAGGTATTTATAGCACCTAACAATAGTAATTATTTTATCATATAAAATATTGACAATTGTATTATGTTGGTAATCATATTTCAATATGTTTAGTTCAATAAGTATAGCAACATTTTGGTTGTAATACCTTTGACTCATAATATATAAAGTTTTATTCTAATGTTTTTGTTTGTTTTTATTTTTAAAGTTTGTGAAATGTGGATGAAGCTTTTGAAGTATAGAAGTCATAGAAAGGTACAACGACTTTAAGATTGGATTAGGTACTGATAAGTTATGCACTCCTCCATAAAATATATGCCTGTTGGCAACGTGTATATTTTATCTTTATATGTATATATCTGGAGTTGAATGATGGGTTATGGTTGATAATAAAAGTTATAAATTAGGAAAGAAGTATAAGAGAATATAAAATTACTTTATGTTTATTTTTATTTTTATTAATACAATAGAAAATTACCCTGAAATGACTAATGAAATCCATCACTTTATTATTATGGTTGATTGGATGATTGTTGATAGAATATGCACAGGTAGGTGGCTGCATATTATGAATATGTACTTTTTTGAAGATGATTCAAGGAAGATACTATCATTTTATTCTATAATTGTATATCTAGTAAATATATTTTGTATAGCATAACACAGGTGTATTAAATAAAAATTGAACACTATTTAATAAAATGTAATATATACATCTGTATTATTCAGGTTTAAAGTCATCATATCAATTTTTTATTGTTATATTATAATTATTTCCCTTTTCTGTTCATAAAATATCCATCATTGACTAAATTTTTGTTGTTGTAGTTTACCAAGAGTCTATTATGAAATCATTGGCATCCTTTTTCAACTGTATTCAGTGTGGTAAAAATTACAAATACAAACAAAGCCTTTACAATCATCAGAAATATGAATGTGGGAAAGAACCACAGTTCAAATGCCCATATTGTGATTACAAAGGAAGACAGAAAATATGTCTTAGAAAACATCTTGCCTTGAAACATTCATCGTTAGAAAAGATCTTGTAATGACTCTCATCATTTGCCAGTGAAATCTGACATGTATGGATTTCAGTCTTTAAAATTAGTTAATTTAAAAGTAATTTAGCTTGTAATAGTTAATGTAAGTGAAATAATGAATGAACTATGTTTTACTGGAATTGATAGTTACCAGCAGATGACAATTTTTTAATTATCAGTGTTGTATAATTTATTTTTAATCTCACAAGTATGCCTTTCATATTTTTTATGACTTTTATCATTTTTGTGGATTAAGACTATTAGACTTTAATTTTGTATTAAACTTTGCCCCCTAAGCGATGAGGAAAATGGTGCGAGTGGGTACACTTGATGTATTTTATCTTATTCATGATTTTTTAAAAATTAAATTTCAAAAAGATAATCAATTTTCTTCCTGAAATTCATTATTCGACATTAACAATGACACTTCACATTCATTACAATTCATGACGAAATATTTATAAATAAATGCAATTTTTTTTTTACTTACATAATGATAGGATATTTAATTTTCGGATTTCATAAAAAAAAATACTCAGTTCATGCTAAAACTATTACATGGTATATAAGGTCTTTTTACATAGATATCTTGTAATTTTTTCACTACAAAGTTATAAATATTAATATTTATTTTTGTTGCAGATTATTTTCCTAATACAAATACTACTTTTAATTGTTAACGATGTGGAAAAAGTTATGTGTACAAACGAAGCCTTATAACTCATCAGAAATATGATTGTGGCAAAGATCCACAATTTAAGTGTCCGTATTGTGAGTATAGAGCAAAGCAAAAATATTGTCTGCGAAGACTGTTGCCTTAAAACATCCATTTCATCTGAAATAAGGAACACATTCCAGAACCTAAGAAAAATAGTCTCATTGTATAGATCTAGGGTGCTTCTGAAGCAGAGAAGGGAGAGACCTTGTGTTGTCTGTAGATGTATTTTAGGAAAGCAATTAAAAAAAAAAATCTTTAAATAAGTCGGTCAGTTTGTTATTACCATGTATTTTGTGACTTTTTAATAAAATAGTGCTTTTTTTTTTTTTAATGTAAGTAACACATTCTTTATTATTTTCATTAACCCTGTGCTTCGGAATAGATGTAACTGTTTATATATTATAAATAAATAGGATGTATATTTGTACGCATATCTACTCTTTTGGCATGTTACCCTCAGCATTGTTCAATTTCTCATGAATATTATATGGTAATGTTTGCTTATGTACTTAGCAGTCATTTCTGTTATTTGATGTCGAAGGCATTAAAAATTTCATTTTCCAAGTCTCTATGATTTGTTTGAGTGACCTCTCTCTATTTTATTCTTTAACATGCTGATACTATACAATATTGTCTTACAGAAGTGGACTAATGTTTGAAACATTCCAAATTATCTTATCATTAATTTTTTTTTTTTTTTATGATTTAATGAGATTAGTAATTTTATCTGCATTTTTCTTTGACTATTTCAGTTATAGATATAAATGAATCTAGTTGTGTAAATTTAATTATACTGGATATTGTTTATAACAACCTCTAAGGTATCAGATATATTCGGTTACTATAGTAGATAATGATCTACTATATACTGTTATAACAACGGTTATAACTGATCACTACATACAGGCTTTTATAATCAAGGGTCAGGAAATATTTGTCACTATAACCAATACGTCGTTATATCAAAGATTGTTATAAATGATATCTTATGTATATCAAAATAAAAAAACAAAAACTCAAAAAGAGATAGAAAATAAATTGTTACGATATAATTGGAAGATTCCTTAAATAAATACCTTAAGTCTCTAAAATAGTAATAACTAACTTGTCTAAGTATAAGGACAGGAATAACAAGATAACATATATCCAGGCCAGGCTAGAGACAGGGCGTCTCACATTAGCAGTCTAAAATATATACATCAACTAGTGACATTACATCAAACCGAGGCATCTCAACTTATAAAGTAATTTTCAAACTAAAAATCTGACCTTGCATTTTCAGGGCTCTATATAGGTCAGGTTTAATTCCAATGCATTACTCCCATTACTAGTAGTATTGTTATTTTTCCTAAACCTATAATGCTTTTTAAAATCTATACCATAAGTTGAGCTGCTTTCATTATTATCTGTGGGATTCATGATTTATTTCATTGATAAAAAGTATATATATCCTATTTCTCTGGGTTCTTATCTATTGCCATTGTTGAAATTATTCATTAAATGATATTTTAATAATATCTTTGGATTTTTTTGTGAACTTCCATATTAGTTCCATATCCTTGTTTTTTCACAATCTTTTTGTGCACAAATGTCCATTTCAGTCTTTGCTGATAAGAACCTCAGACAGTGACAGATCTAGCAATTTTCTTAGGTGTTTGCAACTGTGTAGTTGAATTCCATACACCTAATCGAAAATGTTGAATGAAATAAGTATAGTTTAAATAACTTTAATATTAAAATACAATTCATTTTTCATTTAAGGACATCATAATAAAAGCATCTAAAGTTGTATTTATATGTAATTGAAAAAAATTGTTTAAGGAAAAGTATTTGTTATCATATTCTGGAGGGAGGGGGAGTGCTCCCCACATCTCCCTGCTAAATCAGCTAGTGACCTCAGATTAGTAAAGAATGAAGTTTTGATGCATATCTGAACATTTAACGTTTACGTAGATTTGAGCTATTTTGTAATCTTCAAGTTCCTGAAAGCTTTAACTTCAGTTTCATTTTCTAATTCCTGATAAATACTAATCTCTATTGTTCATCTGTTTAATAGATAAAATTTTAGGATTGAATTATAAGTTACTACATGATTTTAAACTCAACTGCTTAAGTTTTCTCTTACCATCAACAAAATGACCCTTAAATTTTCTTAAAAAATTGTCTTACTAACTTTGGAATTTATTTAAAAAATGTGAGCTCTACATTACAATTTTTAGAATGCTAACTAATTAGGTATACACATAAAATAATATAATTTATTACTAAAATAAGGTAAATTGGGACAAGTACATGTTCAAGGCTAATGCATAAATAAAGATTTTTCTCAAATTTGTTTTGTAGGGAGTGTTATCATTGATGCTAATGTAAAGTATATAAAATAGATTTATTTCAAATTACTATAGATAGTTCCTCTCCATACAAAGGAATTAAGACATATTCCTAAATATGTGCCTATCCTGATCATTTGAGTGGTATTGATAATAAAATTTAGAAAAATTTTCTTCATTTTTAAATTATTAATTCTAAACTTGTGAGAATTTTGCAGGTGTAAATAAGAAACCTGATGAAGTTAAAGGCAGTATATTTCAGTGTAGTGGATGCAGTAAATCCTATAAATACAGGGAAAGCCTCTATAATCATCAGAAATATGAATGTGGAAAAGAGCCTCAATTTCAATGCCCACACTGCCCCTATAGGACAAAGAGAAAAGGCAGTCTTACCAGTCACATAATATCTAAGCATATGAATTTAGTTGTATAAACTTGACTGATTTTGTTTTTTAAAATACATTTGTTTTTCTTTTAAGGCTATTCTGACTGAATTGATAGAACCTTTTGTTCTTATTATTTATTTTATTTTGATAATTAATCATTAGAATCATTATTATGCTTTGTAATAAAATAAAAACAAATATTGTATATTTTACTCTTTCAAATTGTTATTATTATTCTATTTTCATTGAATTGTGTAATGGTTAGTTTTAATACCTTATATCAGCTAAGTAAAGATTTTTATCTGTATTATATTTTTAAAAAAATACAGTTCATATCTTAATTATTTTCATTTCATTGATCCAAATTATTTAAATTACAATATAGTTGGAATATTCAAAGTCTTTATTTAATATATTTTTTTATTGGAAGATGAACAATAATGTATTTCTTTGTTTCAATAATTACTTCATCCTAGTTGTCAATTTTTCATTTTATGTATATTAAATATATTTATGTATTGGGATATACCCCAAATATTTCAGTAAATTTTTATATATTATATTTTCATAAATATACTCATTTAAAAAAGTTATTAACTTTAAAAGTACGTTTAATTTTGCTCAATGATAAGAGATCAAAAATTGTTAAAAATAATTGCAACCTAAATCTGATGTATATTAAAATGGAAAATAATGATATGCTTTCACATTACTAAATAATTTGTAACTAAGTGTTATTAATATTAAATTAACAGCTATGATTGGAAATATTTTAAGCCTAGTTATAAAATTGCCTTTTAAAAAATAATTATCTGAACATATTGTGTGTGTGTGTGCGCGTGTGTGTGTGTGTGTATATATAAATAGTTGACCGTATAATATAAAATATGAAGAAGATGGTTGCGGTCAAAAAAGACCAAAATAGTTGTCAACTATTTATTGTCTGGAGTTTCACTCACCCCACTTTGTAGGGCTTCATCAGGGCTAAAAGGATACAAAAACAACTAAAAACATTACAACAATAAGATACAGAAAGGTAAATTAAGGTAGGATAAATATGTAAAAAATAAGTGAAAAGAAAATTATATATATAAATAAAAGGAAGGAAGACATAAACTAGTATTAATATAAAATCAACTTGAATAAAAATTGATAAGAATAAAAAAGTTGTGTAACAATGGTAAGAATAAAAAATTACGTAAACTATACAGTTAAAAAAGTACAGGAGACTCATATAAAAGGAAAAAACAGAAAAGGAGGTGTGTTCCCACATCTACTTTTATGTTTTGTTTGATATGGGAACACAAAATTTAAACACATTAACAGATGGAAAATGAAGAAGTTGAGATTAAATAAAGGTTGTGAAAGAATAAATACAAATTTTTTTTTAAATATAAATAAAAATAAATTTTGTTTGTTTAACCTATCGTCTTGAACAGTTAGGTGGTCCTGATTTGTTCTTTGCTCATTTATTATCATTTAATGTTATCAGTATTAATTATATTTTTATTTATTCTTTCACGACCTTTATTTAATCTCAACTTTCTTCTTCATTTTCTGTCTGTTAATGTGTTTAAATTTTGTGTTCCCACACCTACTTTTCTTTTTTTTTGTTTTATATTTGTCTTTTTTGTATAGTTTACGTAATTTTTTATTCTTATCATTGTTATGTAACTTTTTATTCATATCATTGTTTATTCAAGTTTATTTTATATTAATACTAGTTCATGTCTTCCTTCCTTTTATTTATATATAATTTTGTTTCTCTTATTTCTTACTTAATGTTGTAATGATCTTAGTTGTTTTTTGTATATTTTTAGCCCTGATGAAGCCATATAAAGTGGGGCAAAATGTTGGACAATAAATAGTTGAAACTACTTGGATCAGAACACTGGCACATATTGAAAATAGGTTTACAATAACTGTGTGTTTACTTTCTTAACTGCATCTCGAACCAACTTCTCCTTGTCCTAATGTTATTTATATCATACCTGAATCTAGTTGTCTTAGTAGCTGTAATGACAAAAATTATTTTATTTTATTTAATTGATCAATTCAATTATTTATTTTGATAATGATTGTTGTTAACTATAGCTAAATAAATAGTTTATAGTTATGATCAGTTAACACAATGAAACATTCCCTGAACACCTTTGTTTTTTATAATTAAAACAATACGATTGTAGATAAATATGTATTATATTTTTAATTTTATTTAAAAGTTTTATTCTTTTTATAAATATGTAGTACAGTTTTCATTTGGAAATAACCAATTTTTATGGTGTTTATCCATTTCAGTTTTCTGAGATTGTTATCAGTAATATTATTAAATAGTGATTGATTATAATTTGATTTGTTTATTAAAATAAATTTTCACCATCTTTATGTAAAATTAATATTTTTTTATTAATTTGTAGTTGTAATTCTATTAAACTCCTTATAAATAATTCCTGAATTAACGTAATCTTTAGATTGTGTTTCCTGAGTTTTTAATGTTATCTCAATATTTAAAAGTTTTGAATAGCTATCACAATCCCTTTAGTGATTAGAACAAAAACAGAAAAAATAATCTTGGTTCAAACTCATTGACTACCTCTGTAATTTTTTTAATTAATTCAGAAAAATGTTATTAACCTTCATGGACTTGGTGGTGATAACATTTTTATTCATATTAGACCTCATTTTGTTGATATTTATTATCATTTTATGTACCAATATTTTATGGAAGGCTATTGCTTTTTATTTTATCTTTTAAGATTTTGTGTCTAATGAATATAAATATTTTCTTAGATGTTGGAGCTGGATTGTTTAACTGTAAGCATTGCAGTAAAAATTTCCAACACTTATCATCTTTGATACTTCATCGACAGTCCTATTGTCATCAGTTATGTCCACTTTGTAATCTAATTTTCAAGGGTAATGAAGCTCTTATGAAACATGCCATGAAAGAACATTTATGATTGTTTAATGAATTATTTTTTTATTCTTTTACCATACTGTCCATTTTCTCAGTCTTTCTCAAATGTGCCTTAAAGTGGCCAAAGTTTTTAACTATTAGACTAAGTACTGTTTTTTACTGTTTCTATTAAATGTTAACAGATTTAGCTAAAATTTCTGTTAAAATATGTTCTTGTTATTATAAGTTTTTCTAAATTCTGTTAAAGCTTCTGTCAAAATTTTAGCAATTTACCAAACTGAGTGAACTTGTTTTGATACATTTTAATAATTCTTATATTATTCAATAAATTCTTTGTTGTTCATCAATGATATGATTTAATATATTAATTAATTATTAACTTTTTGGTGTTTCTATATCACCTACTCTTTTCTTGATCATCTAGAAAACTTGAGAGTTTATGTTTTATTTAGAATTTAACTGATAGTAATGAGAATAATGTCTCGTTAGTTATAATATTGATTATTTCTCATAATAGATAAATTGTCTTAGTTAGCTTTAGTTAGTTTTGGATGTAAATCATAAACTAAATTTAGAAAATAAAATTAATTTTGGCAGTTTTGGGGCTGGCTGACAGAAGTGAAACTTCTGGAAACAAGATAGTGTATTAAAATTGTATTAACAATGATCATGTATCCCCTCTTATAGCCTAAGCCAGAAAATATTAAATTCCAATAGAATACAACACTCATTTTCTAAGTCAATTCTAGCAGATTTTTAAAAAATTGTAATAGGGGGGATAAGTTAACAGAAGCTCACTCAATCAATTACTGCACCGCTTAAACTACACGGCAAATGGAGTTGTAGAATGTCAGTAAAGAAGTTTCACTTCAAAAATTAGTCTTATGTTTGAGAATGTATATAATAATAATTTTTCCAATTATCCATTATATATAATAACATATTTTTTCAATTTTATTTTTAAAGTTCTCATTGTATATACTTTGTAAATTGTGTATTCCATAAAAATAGCTTGAAGCAGATTGTTAAAAAAAAAGATTCACTTGTATTGGGAAAGAATTTTATTTACTTTAACTCAAAACAAGTGGAACATGATTGACAAATTAAAAAAAAAAAAGAATCATTTTTGTAAGTTAAATTTTTTATTAATAAAAATATTTAATGTTAATATTGTTTGATACTTACTCTTGCTTCTACTACAGCCTGTATTTTCCTTTCCCTGCTGTTGATTAAGTTATAAACCTTTTTCTACTTGATTTGGTTTCACAAGCCTGGCACTGTGGGATGTTCGGTCGGTCATCTTCGACTGGATCTCTCTAACTCTTTCCATAGGTGATGTTCTATTGAACTGAGGTCGGGGTGCAGGCTGATCACTTTAGGATGCCTTTACCGACCCCATTTAGGTTATCAGTTTACTAATTTGAAACATGAGGCCAAGTCATTGATGTCTATTGAGGCCATTTTTTATTGATGTATGAACTTATAGAATTCTGTTTTAATTTTTTTGAATCTGACTGTTATTTACATTTACATTTTTTTTTCCTCAGAAATTAATGATCAGAGATTCAAGTGCAATAAATGTGACAAATCTTACAGACATAAAGTTGGGCTTTATACCCATCAGAAATTCGAATGTGGAAAAGAAGCACAGTTCCAGTGCCCTCATTGTTCCCATAAAACTAAGCTGAAAGGAAATTTAAAAGCACATATTTACACAGTGCATTTGCTAAATAAAAATAAAAATGTAATAAATAATAAGTTTTAGTTCTATTGTATAAATTTGTGATTTTATTATACCTATAGAGAAAAAGTATTTGTAATTTAAGACAAAGTTTTTTATTCAAGCTGCTATGAAATATTCTCTCATAAATAATTGCATTTTACTTGTTCATTTATTTTATTTCATAAGTGATTCAAGTTATTCATCTTGTACTGAAATTCTCATTATTATTTATAAAAAATATACTTGGTAACTTTTATTACTAATAAAAAATGAGTAGTAAAGTATAAATTTGTAATAGTTTGTTTAGATTCAGTTTAATTTATTTCAAATTAAAAATTAATATAAAATTATTGAGATAGTTTTAAAGTAATCAGTGTATCAAAATGTATCAAGAATCAAAGCATTGTTCAATTTTGTTCTATTCCCACCTTAATACCAATCCTGTGCTGCCTATTTGAATGTGATAAAATCATTTTTTTTTTTTTTTACTATAAATTTATAACTTGAAGCCCTGTTATTCATTTGATTTAATCCACATCATGTACAGATGGTCTGTCAAGAGATTTTATTGTATCAGACTAAGTCTTGTGGTTTGGTATTTTTTCTCAAAAAAGTATTTTTTAAATATACATTAGGAATACAGCACATAAATAATGACCTAGGGATAGGGGAGGGAATTTAGGGAATATTTTATGGATTTTGGCTCTGCACAACTCCAAGGACTTTAGGATTAGAGTTTTTCACCAAATGTTCTTCTAAATTATCCTTATTTCATTTCATTTTTGTGCCTTAGACCATTTTGAAAAATTTAATCTTTATAATTGTATGCTCATAAAATATTCAAATTTTAGTACATGCACAACTGAAGCCCTATAATTGTAATGCTTTTAATATATGTTTTGCAGAAGTGTTTCCTTACAATTTTCATACTATTCATTTTGATTTTTTAGAATTAATTTCTTCATTTACTTTAAAAATGAATTCATTGACCTTTCTTTAAATATAATAGTAGAAGGTTATAAATATTAATTCATCATTGCACTACTATTCAATATTATAAAAGTTGAAAAAAGTTTAATAAAACAAATTTTAAAGATAATTTATAGTATTATTATATTATTTTTTGTATGTACTGTTTTAGCCCATCTTCAGCTTTGATTACACATTCATGAAACTTTGGCCTAGAGTCCACCTATTTGAGAGTATTAATCAGGAATTGTATTCCATTCCTTCCTTATAGTAGGTTTTACACCTTGAACATTAAAAAATTGAATACAATTTTTTTTCTCAGAGCTGTACTACAACACGCATCCAATAAGCAGTCTATTAAGTGTGATTGCTGTCATTTGTTACGGTGTTTTACTTTCCTAGCCAATCAAATGAAGTCTATGTCGTTGAATCCACCTTTTAGATTTACATGTAATATGTTCAAGATTGTTATCCCATCAAAAAATGAAGTTATATTGAACTTTCATTTTAACACTATTTTTGGAAGATCATTTATATTGAAATTTAAATTTCATTATAAGTCTATGAAATTAATAGATCCAAAACCACTAGTACAAATACATGACTTATTTGCCTCCATTCCTTGGAATGAGGTTCATTTTGCAAACTAACAAGAAGAATGTTACATCTATTTTTTATATCATACATTTTTAGTGTATTACAGTGATTCCTCGAAAATATTTTTCAAAGCCTAAAGTGGAAATGTTGATAGTGATTCTAAAACATAGATGTTCTGTGAGAAGGTCTGTGGAGTGGTCAAACTTGCTTGCTAATTTCTAAAAATTTGTACATAGACAGTAAGCCCCAAACATTTTAAATATTCTTTGGTGATTTTATTTTAATGGCCAATGACCTTTGAAGAGACAGTTATTGTTTTAAATTCATTCCTTATCCTGTGTATATAAACCCTTTACTTTATGTTTTGAATGAAATATTTAGATGGTTCTCCTTCAATTTAAATTCATGAAAGCAATAAGTTGTTGCTTTTAAAAATTCAGATTAATTTACTACTAACATATTTAATTTTAATTATTAATCATTACCATATTTTTAAAATCATGGATGTATTAATCAGTAAAACATTTATTAAACTAACAAAGTTAAAGTTTTATATAAGTAAATAAATTAGGAATAAAATAATTAAAATTTGATTGATTATAAAAATATAACATACAAAACTATGCAAGGGATTGGGCAGTCGAGATAAATATAACCAGTTCCCAAATTAGTGACTGGTAGGCAACTGATGTTGATCGACAAAAGTAAAAGAAATTAATCTATTTGACTCTGGACTCCAATGGTTTTGGTCAACTTATTGCTTAATGAGTATCTGATAGGTAACCTAATTTACCAGAATTTATGTTGTAAAATCAAAAGAGTTTACTACCAAAAATTATCAAACTGTTTATAGATTCAGTTGGCCATATCACTTTCATAAGTTTGTTGGGCCTTAGATATTCTATGCATTTGACATTTTAAGTGGACAAAATTGACCTAAAAGTAGTTTCAAAAAGATGTACTCCTGAAAACTATTCCTTATATTCCAATCTTACTCCTAAACAACAATCTGATACAATTCCATCCATATGTTAAAAATCTTGGTGTTACTATAGACCAAACTCTCTCCTGGAAAAACCACGTTTCCCATATTTCCCGTCATACCTTCTCCACCCTAAAACGTTTAAATTATCTTTGTCACCTAATTCCTTTTGAAACCCATAGGCTCCTGGTTACTTCCTTAATTTTCCCCTACTTTGATTATTGCTGTGTGGTTTATGGGGATGTCTTTGGGGATCTCAAAGCAAAATTAAAACGGTTAATTAATTGCTTTGTATGATTCATCTTTGGGGTCTCCAGAGACGCCTCTGTCACCCGATTTTATGAAGAATTGAAGTGGCTTTACCCCTCCTTTTGTTGTAAATATTTTTTTGCTTCCTTCCTCTACCAAATTATCCAATCTCCCCGTCCATCGTACATCTCTGATATCCTTCAATTTAAATCCTCAGTGCATTCCCGCAATACCCGCTCACAGCCTTCAGACTTATATGTAACTGCCCATCAAACCACAGCCTTTAGTACATCTTTCCTCATCTGCTCCTCTTCCCTATGGAATTCTATTCTCTCCTTCATTCGTATTTCTAATACCCTTCCAAACTTCAAATCCCGAATCTTTGACCACCTTCTGTCCCCCCAATTCTGGAAGAATAACAATTGACAAGGTTTATATATTTTCTGCATTTAATGCTTCAGTTTTTCGTTTTATACTTGTAAATATGTATATTAGCAGACATTGTACCTTTCCATTTATTACTTTTAGTTTTAATTGTTTTTTTTTTAGATTTTTTTTTCTCCTTTTATTTATCAGAAGTTAGTCATCTTATGTTTTATGATATGGCATATAGTTTTATTTTTTATTTTATTTGTTCTAGTTTTATTTTATATACTTTGTTAATTATTGTGGTTCATTTTTATCTTTTCGAATTCACTGTTTTATTATATTTTATGACGTTTTATAATCTAATTTTTATTTTGTACTTTACTGTAAGGCTTTAAAGCCTAATTATAACACTTGTATACTATTCTAAAGGGATAAATCCCAGAATAAATAAAGATTATTATTATTATTATTATTACTCTTCTTTGATTTCATTTGATAAATGAAACAACTAATTTAGTTGCCGAAGATCTTTTTTTTTTTTTATGGGTCTCTTTTTAGCAAAAGTGAAGTCTTTTATTTTTCTCAGGGATCTTGTGCCCTCAACAGAGGGAATGAAAATTTTTAAATTTATGCTAAATGGTAAGTTTTCTCAATAGAGTATTATAATTTGTTCTCTAAATTATCATCTAATGCTATTTTTTGTTTCAGATTTATCATATGCTGTGATTGGAAATGATATTTCACCTGAAAAGGGTTATAAGTACCAATGTACCAATTGTGATCGGAAGTACCGCTCTAGGCAAGGTATTAATGGACACATTAGATTTGAGTGTGGAAAGGAACCACAGTTTCAGTGCCCTCATTGCCCTCATCGAACCAAGCATAAAGGAAGCTTGAAGTGCCATGTCATATCAAAGCATTTGAAAATGAATAACTTACCTTAACAGAAAAATAATTTATTTAAAAAAAAAAAACATTTGTTCCATTGTGAATCTCTCTTGCTTATATTTTGAAATATAAATGAAGTTAAGTATATTATTTGTTTGGGTAGTCATCTTTAATTTATTTTTAATGAATAGTGATTTTTTATTTCTCATTTGTCTAGTTCGAATAACACTCATCATTCTTTGTTGATAATTTTGATTTTGAATCACTGTTGTATGTTATTTCTGGAATCCCATTCGCAGTTATAGCACCAAAACAATTTAAAAAAGAAAAAGTAAAAATAATGCATTATTAAAAAAGAAAAATTAATTAGTAATATTTTTAGATTTTCTAATGAATCAGCTCAGTGCTTTTCCCATTTTGTTACATTTAGTATAACTATGTATATTTTCTCATATTAAAAAGAAATATAAAAACATTTAATTGACTTTATTTTATTAATTAATGCCTTATCATTATTCTATAGATATGTTTAACAAAAAAAAATAATTTTCTCTAAACTTTCTAATTATGAATGCTTATAATATTATCATGGTCACTGCATAAGGTATATTTTACACAATAACTTTTTACCCATAATGGGACATGTATAACCCACAAGACTGTGGGTTTTTTCTATCGGGTCATTGTCTGAAACATGGGGTAAATTTTTGTCTACTTGTGGGATAAAAAAACTTCCTTCATCACCTATTCAATTTTGCACTTTACTCTTTGCATAATACCTACAACTTGATCTTGGGAATACAATTATTTAAAGACATAGTTTGATTATTAAGAATTTGGGTGAAAACCGAAAAGGGTTTGATTCTATTGGTGGATTCCAAATTCAAACAGGGTTCCATTAAATGTTTCTTTAAATCCAGTTTTATTGGGAAGAGTTATAAGAGTTAGCAAAATTTTAGTTACGAGCCCTCTTCTGTGCAATCTATGATTTAAAACATTAATAAAATTTACTTTTCTAGTTTTAAAAAAATTGAGATTTGAACTTCTATATTTAAAAACTAAAATTGTTCCATAAATTAACCTAAATCATTTATTTCTGAGGACAATAAATTTTTGTTATGAATTTAAAGTATTCATAACATTCTTCTAATAAGATATTGTTAAAAATAACAATTCTAGGTTTCTGGAAGATTTTGTATACCCAAATTAATGAGGCTCTATTGTTGGTTTTGAAAGATTTTTTTTATTAAAAAATAAAATTGTGGAAAGAGTAAAAGTAATTTTTACTTTATTTATAATCTTTACACATTCTTGAGACTGGTTAATACATCAATTAGAGAAGATCATTCATAGCCTTTATTTATAATATATAAAAAAACAAACTTAATAGAAATATTTTCAGAAACATGCTGACTGAAATCACTACAATCATAAAAATTACTTAAGATTATAAATTTTGTATTTATTATTTAGTGAATAAGAATAATTTGTATTCCTTAAAATCTAGTGATTTTCTTTGTACATTTGTATACAGTTGTAAATATCAATAAATAAATTATTAATTTGTACATTCATTCACAATCACTGTCAAACATTGGTTTTATTAAATTTATATTGTTTTGATTATAGTTTTAATTTAAAATAAATTTGATAATATTAAATTTTGATATTAATTTTTTTGTATAGGATTCAATACACAAAAAACGTATGAGTGTAATGTTTGCCAAAGGGTTTATAAGACAAAACAAGGAATAAGCCAGCATACAAGATATGAGTGTGGTAAGGACCCACAGTTTCACTGCCCACACTGTTCCTATAAAGCTAAGTATAAAGGACATCTTAAAAGGCATATATTCACCAAACACATCAACATTGAAAATTTGCCTTTTGTTTAATTTATTCTGTAAATTTTATTGTTTAGTTTCTGGATTGTAATATGTTTGATACTGGTTTCTTAATATTTGAATTTAATGATTTAGCAGATGTTTTTTGGTTCTCTTTTTATTTTTATTTTTACTCTATGTAATGTTTCTGTATTCATGAATTGTCGTCTTTTTTAAGAATTTCTACTTTTAACGAACTATATATTTTCTTTTTCAGTTTAAGAAATATTATGATTATTATTGTTTAATTTTTTAATTCGTGTTTCATTTGCTCATTAGTCGTGAAACAGTAAAAAATGGTTTAACCTTTAAATATTTGGTTAATTATCTGAATTAGAATCTAATGAAGAGTCAGTGGATCAAGCTGAATTATAATCTTGATAAATAAATTAACTTTTAATAAAGTAGTAAACTTTTGCTTGGTTGAACTGAAGTGGAAGTTCAAGATTTTCAACCAACATTTTTTTCCAAGTCTTACATTAAAATAAAAAAACTTTGACTGTAGTGTTAAGGCCTATTCAATCATTAGCTTGGCAATGTCACACGCAATGTAAAATTAACTCACATTAGGGTTGGTTGGCCTTTAAGATGTTGTCATATAGAATCACAAAAGTTCTGTTCATATAATAGCAAAATGATCCCATTTACATATTTTCATTCCTTTTTAAATGTATATATTAAACAATTCATACAAGTGAAAGAGAGAATTATGACTTGTAGTGTACATAGATAAAATGAACACAAATCCTTTCAACTTCACTGTAAATGAAGATTGGCTCTAATAGCCAAACTTTGCTTATTAACTTGGGTCGTTTTTAAGTTTGGCTTAAAGTTAATTTTTTTTTATATTAAGTTTTAAGCTTTGCTCTCTGGCTTACTAAACTTGGTTCTATTACCCAAGACAATACTTTACTTTGGTGTGTATGTGGTGGTTATTGTTGGATCAGATTTTGTAATCAGAAATGATAATCAACCATATATATGGTAATTGGATAAATTTTTCAATTATGGGTATAATTTTGTATATATATTTTTTAAAACTTTTTTATTAATTTATCTTTTAAAGTTGGGATCTCTCTAGAGTTTTATTAAATTTTAAATTGTTAATTAATTATTAATTATGAGAGATAGTTGACCGTGGATGACGTACGAGGAGAAGATGGATGGGGGTGCGGTCAAAATAAAACACAAATAAGTTTGCGTAACCTATTTAATTGTGCCAACGTTTCAATTGTTAAGAGGTAATGATGAAAAAAAAAAAAAAAAAGGAAATATAAAAGAGAAAAAAAAGAATAAGGAAAAAAAAAGAGAAGAGAAGTTGAAAAATAATATGGCAATACATTTATTTTTAATTTATAATAATTTAAAAGAAGTGTGTTCTGTCTTACTACAATGTTATTGAGTTTTATTTTTTAAATATAATTTTTTTTGCAGTTTGGTAAATGAGTTTGAAATATTTGAATGACTATTACAACCCATTGTATTTGTACATTATAACTGAATGAATAAAGTATCCCTTTATCATAATGTATTGTTAATGTTCTATGTTATAACTCAGCATTTGTACAGACACTTATTTGATAACTTAGAAGTAAGACCACAAAAATTTGCAGTAAGCAAATATAGTTTGGAAAAGATAACTGGTAAAAATGGAAAGAATAGAAAGAGAGTCTTCACTTGTTTTATGTTCATTGTATATGTTTTTGAAATAATAATATAAGGAACCCAAATTCAAAACATGACTTTCCTAGTTTAATTTATACTCAGTAAGACTCTTGATATATAATGCTTGCTGTTGTTATACCCTTAAGACAATTCTTTAGTTTGTAAATATATTTTAATTGTTATTTTTAATGAAAATTATTGCTATTTTTTTGCAATAAAAACCAACAGTTGTTTATTTATTTCTCCATCATCATCCAAAATCATTTAACATAATTCACTACAAGTACAATATCTGTAATTATGATTTTATTGGGGCATTATTTTGCAGTTTTTTACTTCCTTTACTAACCTATAATTTCATCAGTCTTCGAGAGTAAGTTGGAAATATTTCTGATGAAACTTTAGTTAACTTATTTCAGAGTCCTTAAGATAAATTTTTTAGAGCAGGGTGGCTTTCAGATCATAATTATAAATGGTCTTTAGCAATAATTTTAGAAAATTAAATACAATTATAAATGACTTTCTTGCATTATTATTTATTATTTTGATGAAATTTTATGCTTGGTTTATTCCCTGCTGAAGTATTATGATAAACTACATTTTTTGTATGCTTTTAAGTGGTATTGTTTGGTATTTTCTGAGAAAGGAACTATGGAAGTGTCTAATGACCTTTGAGCTAGCCTTACTGTAAGCTTAGGAGCAGTAACAAAGATAAACCTTTCTTCTTTGGCCAGAATAGGTTTGTAAACTGTGGGATAACCACCCCATATACTAGAACTGGCTAGTTAAGGAGTCAGGGGAGAGAGAATAGTAATAAAGATGAATTAGAAGAGAGTTTTAAATTCTAATCATGCTATGCATATAAATTTGTTTGGGCCTGCTGGTATATTAAAGAAATTGCATATGAATATGTTGGAAAGGTTGCCATCGGATTATATAAATGTTGGTACTTATACACATTCAACCTATCCTTTAATCACTATTTCCTGAAATGGTTAAACATACTCTTACATATGGAAAAGACAATGTAGCTTCTTGGATTTGAGATGAACAAAAAATTAATGTGAGGCACAATTACAAAGCAACTGTGGTTTGAATTTGATTAAATAATTGGACAATTATACATCAATATTATCAATTATATGTACATAATAACTCAAAATTCCATCTATATAATAACACCTTTCCGAGATTAAATACTGGTGAAATTATTATAGAAAAACTATTAAAATATGTTTAGGGTGTGAAATTAAAATTATAATATACTTTAGGTTAGTTAGCAGTTAAAAATATTGTAAAAATAACAGCATAAAATGACATCATTGTGTTGGCTTCCCAATTATTAAATACTGAGAAAACCAAAGAACTTTGGCTATGGATGATTAGTATACGGAAGACTATCCGCTAAACATGAGATGAAATTATTCTTTGGAACTTTGTAAATTATTATATTTACTAATATAGCGAGCTTCCTGCTATCACCTCATCGGCGATGCTGTAAGCACCCAGGAGGTATCGAGGACTGGGTCTGATCCGCTGTCAATGGGAAGCTCCACTGCAGTATTGGTCCATTGCCCAGTGACTGTCAAATGTTCCGGATTCCCTATTTCAGTCTACATTCAATTACGAAGCCGAAATCGCGGTATGTGCCGATAGACTGGGGGTGGATCAGGGCTACCAAAGTTTGAGAGCTCTATGTCAGTCGTTGCGTGAGAATGCTTTCGAAGAATGGGTCAATTGTAGGTGGCAGGGTATTGGTGTTCGCCATTTCAAATAGACTCCAAAAGCGAATAGATATGTATGTGAGAAGCAGATACTCTTGGGGTCAGAATGGGCGAACACCCTGAAACTAAATATCAATTACGCACCCCTGTGTAGAGTCCCAGGAGCCAGTGAACAGCAAGGAGAAGTTGGGCCCCTTTGTCACAAATGCAGCAGAGAGTCTGAAATACCAGCCCATGGGCTGGGGAAATATCCCTACAACTCCCTCCTTATAACACGCCGGCACCACAGGCTCAAAGAAGAATTAATGAAGTTTCTTGAAAGAAAAGACTTCACTTGCTTCAAATAGGTTTATTGCATTGACACTGACAGATCCATAAGATACGCCGATATCGTCGTATTTACAAAAGTCAGAGGCACGGCTCTGGTCTTGGATCCGACAGTAAGATTTGAGGGTAATGACTTTGAACAGGAAGGTGGAGTGGAAAGGGGAAAAAAGGAAATATATGAAAAATGCATCCCTTTCCTTAAGGAAAAATTTTACGAGACCTTAGGAGAGAGAGTTTACTGTGAGAGGCCTCTGGTTTGGATCTCACGGAACAATACCAGATAGAACAAGGAGCTTCTTAGAAGGACTAGGTGTTAGCATCGGGGATATTGCGATCTTGGCAGAATATATTATTTTGGACTCCCTGAGGATCATACATCACCTGTATGGGAATTAGCTCTAGATTATTCATTGTTTTATTTATTTATTTTAGTAGGTGGACCTGTCAATTTGTGTGTTTTAACTTATTTATTCATTAAATTATTTTATTATTATTATTATTTTTATTTATTTATTTTTTACTTATTTATCCAATCAAGTATTTCTTTTAACCAACTTTTTATTATATTTTCCTTTAAATCTATGTATTAGTTTTGTTTTGGTAAATTTTATTTATTTGTTTGTTTTACTGTAAACTGATCTACTGCTGTGACTAGTATTTCTCTGGTTTGATCTCACATTGCTGTCTAATAGTGAATTTGTTTAGTGGGTCTCTGGGGAGGATCTGAGAGTGGGAATTTGGGAGAGTGAAGTTGTCGATCAAATAAAATAAAAAATGTGAAATGGAAGAGACAAGAAAGGGAAAAAAAAGAATAAATTGAAATATTTGTATTTAGAGTGTTGACTAGAATTGATTGTAAAAGAAAACAGTGGGGAGGGGGGATTGGTTTTCTTTCTATTTTATTATATCATGTAAAAATATGTAATTTATAAATGTCCGATCACGGATTGATTAGTATGCCATGTAATGTAGCAACCTGATGTATTTGGGCAGCATGAATGAATAAAGCATTTCTCTCTTCTTGTAATTACATTTTTTAAAATTATTTGTATCTACTTTAAAATAGTAGCTTGTTATTAAGTTGTTTAAATCATACTTACATTACTTAGTTAATGTAAATTATAAATAAATAAAATAATTGATTTATTTTTATATGAATATAAATGTATACTTATTTACATTATATAATGTATTATACATTATGACATTATTATTGTTCATTAATTATTCTAATATGTGCATCACCTAATTATTTCAGAACTGTCAGGAAAAAGACACATTTGTCACAACTGTGGTAAATCTTACCGCTACAAAGAAGGTTTATACAATCATCAAAAATTTGAATGTGGTAAAGAGCCTCAATTTCACTGCAAAAATTGTTCCTATAAAGCTAAGCATAAAGGCCATCTTAAAAGGCATATATTCAGTAAACATATCAAAATTGATACTTTGCCGTTCATTTAATATTTTCTTTAAAGCATTTTAATTTTGTTACTTTATTTGGTTGTATTTGAATATGTGAAACATATTTCTTGAGTAGTCCAAACATTGTTTATATTTGTATAATTTCTATCAGTTATTTTTCCTAACTATGTCCTGCTTCAACTTTCTTCCTAAGTTGAATTAATTCTTTAGTCATAATGTGGATATTTAATAAATAGATTCTTTAGTATTCTGTCTATTAGATGTTTTTCTTTTAAAATTTTACTAATTTGATAATATTGTACGATCGATTTCTGAATATGTTGATGAATTTATTTCTTCATAATATAATTATATTTATATTATAACACATTGTGTTATTATATCTTTCCTCTTCTTCATATTCCAGTCTCATCCCTCATTTACCCTTATTTTTATTATAACAAGTTTTCATGGTATCCAGGTAGCTACATTGAAGAGACTTATGAACTTATGCTCGTCAATCTTCTAAGTTATATTTTCTTTTCTTTACAATTATCTTTCTCAGTAATCACAGCAAGCCAGATAGACCTTGATATCATTTGTCCACTGTTATTATTGTTAGTGGGTGATAGTTCTGAGTAATGATTATTTTCTTATAGTATATTATACCCTTTCCGAAATTAAATTATGATAAAATTATTGAATATTATACTTGATATAAATGTTAAAAAAGCATCAATTTTTGAGGGCTGAACTGCAATACTTCCAAAAAATATTTTTTAGGTGTGAAATAAATTATAATACGCCTTAGGTTAACTACCAATTAAAAGTATTGCCAAAATAACAGCTTAAAATGTCATCATTGTTTTGGCTTTCTCATTGTGAAATACTGAGAAAGCCTAAGTGTTTTGACAACTGATGTTTAGTATATGGAGAACTATCTGATGAACACGAGATGAAATTAAAAAGATTGATTAATTGCTTTATAAGGTCCAACTTCACTATCCACATAACCTCTCTCTGTTATTCTAAGTAAAGTTGGTTTTTTCCTAATATCTGAAGACATTACCTTCTTGGTACATTCTTATTCCAATCCTTAAGAACAAAAAACATCCCTACATAATTGACATCCTCACATTTCCTTTATTCTTCCACTTGTTAAACACTAGATTTCAACCAACCGATTTGTGCATCCCTTATCTACTGCTTTCTTAAAAATATTATTCATTATTTGACCTACCTCATTTTGGAATTCCTTACCCATATCCATTTGTAAAGCCTCATCCTAAACTTCACTCAAACATCAATTATGTATTCATTTCCTTGATCATCAATATTCTGTAGACTTGTGAATTTCAATTCAAGCTTATATAAATATGTACATTTTATAATTATTTTTTTCTCTTTTTCATCTCATTTTCTTATATCATTTATATAATTATTATTCTTTTATTTAATTTTGTTAATCTCAACATATTTTTTCCAGATAAATGCTGCTCCAATTTTCTAAACTGTTGTCCTTAAGGGACCAAGTCTCCCAGAATAAAGATTGATTTTTCATTTCATTTCAAAATAATTATTCTATGGATCCTTGTAATTAAAAATATTTTTAATAATGTGTACCTACTTTAAAATACCAGCTTTTTAATTTTTAATAATATAAAAAATTTAATAATTAATATAATTTAATAATAATATTCAAATCTTGCTTGCATTACTTAGTATTATTAATAATTGATTTATTTTGATATGAATATAAATGCATATTTATTTATTATTACATTATTATTGTTCATTAATTATTCTAATATGTGCATCACCTAATTATTTCAGAACTGTCGGGAAAAAGACACATTTGTCACACATGTGGTAAATCTTACCGCTACAAAGAAGGTTTATACAATCATCAAAAATTTGAATGTGGTAAAGAACCTCAATTTCACTGCAAAAATTGTTCCTATACAGCTAAGCAAAAAGGCCATCTCAAGAGGCATATATTCAGTAAACATATCAAAATTGATAATTTGTCGTTCATTTAATTTTTTTTTTAATTTTTAGTTTTATTACTTTACTTGGTTATATTTGAAACAATAGATTATATTTGAATATGTTAAACAAAGTTCTGGCTTCTCTCTTCATAAAACTTTTTTAAGTGTTTACTTCTAGATTATCCCAGAGATTGTTTATATTTTTATAATTTATTTTTCTAATTATGTCCTGCTTCAACTTTCTTCCTAAGTTGAATTAATTCTTTAGTTATAATATGGATAGTTAATAAATAGATTGTTTAATATTCTGTCTATTAGATTTTTTTGTTTTAAAATCTTACTTATTTGATAGTATTGTACAATTGATTTCAGAATATGTTGATGAATTTATTTCATCATAATATAATTATATTATAGTATTACACGTTATGTTATTATACCTTTCTTCTTCTTCATCATATTAAGATCTTATTCCTCATTTACTCTTAGTTTTACTATGCAAAGTTCTCATGGTAGCCAGGTATTAACATTCATGTCTTCTGCCTGCCAATCACCTATACACCCATTTTTAAAATCCTACCTCCTCCATCAGTTTTTGTATTTAATCAGATCAAGATTAATATTTATTTGGCTCTCATATTTTATTTAATTATTGATATGATTGTATTTCTTCTTAATATTAGCTCCTTGTATTTTAATACTAAGTTATTTATATATTTTTTTTCTGAGATTGCATCCATCAGGAATGATATCTCCATAGAACCAAATAGTGTCAGTATATGTTTTGGTTTTATCGATTCCATTCAGAATTTTTATTTTACACAATTTCAAATATCATAAATAGAGAGCTTTATCAACCCAAAACAAAAATCTGTTTACATTGTGAAGTTCTCAGTTTAGAGTATAAAATTTAAATACAATGGATACGGCTTCCGTTCCAAAAGGATTACTCACATTGCTAAAAAACTATTTATTGGAAACCAATGTTTGACGTTGCATCTCTTCTTCAATACTGAATGAGTGAGAAACAAATCTTAACTGTAAGCTTTGAACAGCTCATAATCATGGACCACAATAGGCCTCTAAGGCCGCAGTGTATTAGACCCCCCTCCCCCAAAAAAAAACTTATTAAATTTCCATAAGATTATTAGATAACAAAGAAAATAACTTAATAATACAAAAGTGAACAGAGGAAATTAAGGGAAGTTGAAATGAATTAAATAAAAATATAAATAACAAATT
>NW_027109100.1:993267-1004645 GCF_000696795.3 Halyomorpha halys
CATATATATGAATATATATACATATATATATACACATATATATGAATATATATACATATATATATACACATATATATGAATAAAATTGGAATCAGACATTGACAGACGTTTGTAATTGGCACACAGCCGGCCTTTATCTTTATGGAATAAAAAGGCAATTTGAACTGGAGATGTTTGATATAGGTAACACAATTACTAGCCCAATAATAGAACTAAGTGGAAAAGGGCTAACGATTGGCAGATTTCTTAACATTTTGCACTACAATATTGTTGGTTTGGTTCAACCTATGAGTGTATGCAGTCTTTCTCCAATATGAGCCTGGTAAAAATTAATATTGGTATTCTCTCTCAGATTCTCATTAAAAATTTTTTTTAATCAAGCCTTAATAATTTGTTTGCACAATAATATCAATATTCTGAAAGGCTGAAATAACTTTGAATTTGTTGAAATTAACGTTTGAGTTTATTGAAATTAACGTTTGAGTTGTTGAAATAACTTTGAGTTTGTTGAAATTAACGTTTAGCTAGTAGGCTCTAAATGGTTACTGTAAATATTTATATTTAACAGTTTTCTTCATACAGTTATAATCCTGAAATTTATAAAATGAGAATAAATATTTTGAAAACAAGTACCTATACTATGGAAATAATTATAGTGAATTATAAGTATCAATAGTTAATTTAAATTATCGATTGTTATTTAATTTATTATTATTCACATGAGCACAATATTATATATATATATGTGTGTGTGTTTTTTTTTTTTTTTACGAGGGTCGGTGGAAATATTCAAAAGACACAGATAGGCCCGTACCTATCTGTGTGTGGGATTTTTACCACTAAAACCACCACCCTACACCTGTTCATTCCTCTCCATGGGACCGCCACTGGTGAATTTCTTCACTGCATTCCAGTGCTGGTCTCGGAGGAGCATATAGCTCACCACGTTTTCTGGTGTGATGTGTCCTCCACGCACTCTCTCCAATTCACTTCTTTCTGCCGCAAAGCGAATGCAAGTGAAAAACACGTGCTCCGCGGTTTCCTCGACTGTCTGACATCCAGGGCATTTTGTGGTGTTGTCCAGTTTGAAGCGGTACTGGTAGGCTCTAAAGCATCCATGTCCGGTCAACAATTGGGTTACGTAAAAATCCACCTCACCATGCTGGTGGACATAACACGTGCCCACATCGGGTATTAACCTGCAAGTCCACCTTCAGGAATCTGCAGCCCCCAACGTTGCTGCCACTGGTTGATGGTTATTTTTCGCTCTTCCTCTCTGGAAACATGTAAGCGTCGTCCATAGTGCCTGCTTCTTTTTTTAACAAGGAGCTCCACAGGCAGCATTCGAACTATCACGCACACCGCTTCGTAGGAAACAGTTCGAAAAGCACTAACCGTCTTTAAAGAAACCCTGCGATAAACTGAAACCAATTTTCTCCTGTATGATTTGGTAACCTTTCCAATTCGGGGCTGCATATAACGTAATGGAGGGAACAACAGTAGCAAGGAGCCTTCAGCTACTTTCTCTGGGGCCTCCAACGTTTGGCATAAGGTGTGACAAAAGGATGCTACTTTAGCAGATTTGGCGCTGATATACTATATGTGTGTGTGTGTGTGTGTGTGTGTGTATTTATTTATTATTAAAGTATCATATCATAGAACTATTAAATTTGATTTATGTTAAATTATTCTAATTTATTCATCACTTATTTATTTCAGGAATATCAGAACAAAGACACTGTTGTCATGCATGCGGTAAATCTTACCGCTATCAAAAAGGTTTATACACTCATCAAAAATATGAATGTGGTAAAGAGCCGCAATTTCAGTGTCCTTATTGCCCGCACAAATCTAAACATAAGGGGAATTTAAAAAGCCATATTATCAGTAAACATAAGATTTGCAATTTCTGAAACATCAATGATAATTTATATAAATAAAATGTAAATTTGAATTTAATATTATTTCCTTATTTGATTATTATGATTTATTTAAGTTATTTGTAAGATAAGTAATGTTTTTATTTTATTTTCTAACATTAACACATATTTTTTAAATGTTTCAGTTACATTGTTGACAGATATATTTCTTTCCTTCATTTATCTTTTGGATCATAGGTTTTTTTTATTTGAGTGTTATTCATTAATGTAATTTTTACTTGAAAATTATTACAGGTTTATTTTTAATTAAATCACCTTTGTTGTTTAATTATTCTAATGTATTCATCACTTATCTATTTCAGGACTGTTAGAAAAAAGACACAGTTGTGAAACATGTGGTAAATCATATCGCTACAAAGAAGGTTTATATAATCATCAAAAATATGAATGTGGTAAAGAGCCGCAATTTCAGTGTCCTCATTGCCCACACAAAACTAAACATAAGGGAAATTTAAAAAGCCACATTATCAGTAAACACAAGATTTGCAATTTCTGATAATTCAAATTTTAGTTACATAAATTTGAATTTGTATTTTAAAATATTTTCTTTTTTCATTGTTATTGTTTATTTGAAATATTTGTAAAATTTAGTTAATTGTTTTGTTTTTTAGTATTAACAAATATATTTTAAATGTTTTAACTACATAATTGAAGAAAAGTTATATACTTTTCATTCTTTTTTTAGTGGTTTCATGTTAATATAACAATTAAAATTACTATAATTTTATTATTCTATTTAAAATGAATGGGCTGTTTGCCTTCTGCACTATTTCTTTAATATTGGATGTTTAAAATTATTAAAAAATTTTTTTTGAACTGAGGAATTCATCGTTTCATTTTTTCCAGCTATAGGATTTATTTTTTACGTCAATAGTTAAAAATTAAAAAACCTTATATTAGTATCATGATAGTGGTATCTATGTGATAGAATCAACTTCACCTTATACTTAGCTTTGCAAGTAACCACCTAGGATCATTCGCTCATGCTGGTCTACAGCTCTTCTTCGACCACTCCCATAACCTCATCAAACACCAACCTAGGTTCAAGAAAGATTCCAGAAGATAACCTCTTATTACTTGTGTCTTTACTTCGTAGAAGCCTCCTTTTTTCTTCTATGTCCAGGCCAGGAGTTAGTTTCTCACCAGGGAGTACAAGTTGCTGAAAGTATTGTATTTCTTACTGGAGTTTACGTGGACTGTAAATACTATCAACTCCATGCTTCACTGCATTCATCTTAGTGGAGTTAATTTGCGTAGAGCCACTTCGTACAGGATAGCTCAGGGATTCTTGGCTGACCATTCAATGATAAATTCATCCCTAAACTTATGCTTTCCAGACCTTCCTTCTTTTTGGTATCTCTTCCCTTAGGTATATTTAGTCTTTAGACCACAAAGAATAGTGCATTTCTCGTCACAGCTACTCTCTTTGATATTCCTTCCGGGCAAATGGAGAATTCTTCATGTTGGTTTAGGCGAGCATTCACCACGGGGCTTAATGAGCCTTCTACTGCTAGAGAGATTTCTCAACATCATCATGGATGATACACCAATCCTAGTCACTCTGTATTCCAGAATAAATATCTGATCCATACAGCATTCTCTTCATTCTTGACCTATTTTTCCTCCTGTGTATACAAGTCACTATTTCCAAACTCCTCATATAGTTATGGAACCCTTATCTGTACTAAAGAATAATTGATGAATTTTTTATTCACCCAAAGCTATCACTTGATGGTCAGAACTTGTCTCACATTGGAGGTTTTAATCTTTGGTTTTTGTAATCGTTATTCAACAACCTACCAAATTCATTGAGCCATAGACTTCAATGCTTTTACTTTAGAAGAATATACTTCCTTTCAGATTTTATTATCATTATTATGTTTTTCCTCCATTGTAAATATATTAAAAGACCATTCGTTTTGTAATCTGACATGTTACCTGCTGATGTAAATTACATGAGTGAATATATATATATATATATATGTATGTATATCTTTCTTAAATTGATCCAGACAATTAATCCATCCATAAACTTTATATGGTCTAAAATGTAAGTAATATTATATTCATTTATTTAACTTAGATTAATTAAATGTTAATGATGTGATTTTATGAGGTCATGATACTAATTCTAGATTATTTTATATCTTTCAGGTTTTAAAGAGTTATCTACTCAGAAAGTTTATGAATGTCTTGTTTGTGACAGGAAATATAAGTCTAGACAAGGTTTATATATACATAAAAAATATGAATGTGGCAAAGATCCTCAGTTCCATTGCCCCCACTGTCCTTATAAAGCCCGGCAAAAGTGTAATATTAAGAGCCATATAATATCGAAGCATTTAAATATTACCATGTAACATTTCCACAATTTTTTATTCAAGCTGAAAAATTTGTTTCTTACAAGCAATAAAACTATTTTTGTCCTGTGGTACTTATTTGTTATCCTATTTATTCTGCAATAGAAGAAATTTCATAATACTTTACCTTACAGATATATTTAAATGAATTTATAACTTTTTAAAATACTGAGTTAAGTTACCGATGTTAATATTGGTTATCGAAATACTACATAAATTAATTAATGTGTCATAAAACTTCCCCCATGACGCATAATAATATAAATTAACTATTAATACAGATTATAATTAAAACATAAATTAACAATTAATATGTATTATAATTAAAACTTAAATTACCAATTAATGCATATTATAATTTAAATGTAAATTAACAATAAATTATAATTAAGTTCATACTTGAACATGTAACTTATATTTATCTTGATTTATTTTTTTTTTAATTTAACTAACTCTTAAATTAATAAGATTGCCTATATCTCTTTTTTGGAATGTAATGTGGTTGTTTATTGGATTACAAATCTTTTATGACCATCAACTATGGTGGAAAAACATTACTTGCAAGTTACCAACCTCGAGTATCCAGAATGGAAAAGTTAAATTTTTTTCTTTGGGACCCACAAAAAAAATAACAAAAAATTGAAAGTATATTGCTAGACATATTATATTTTAATTCTAATTCTAATAATGATGTACTGCCAATATCAATATCTCTTGTTCTAATCATTGAAAATTTTTTTAAGGTGATATTTTTTAATATTTTTACAGGAGCAGGCCCTCGTTACAAATGTGAATGTGGTAAAACATATCGTTATAGAGAAGGATTATATAATCACAAAAAGTATGAATGTGGAAAAGATCCTCAATTTCATTGCCCTCATTGTTCTCATAAATCAAAATTAAAGAGTAATTTAAAAGCGCATATTGCTCTCAAACACTTATTTATTCAATAATTTTTTATTATAAATGTTATATTTGAAAGTTGTTTGTAACCATCAAAATTCTAAAACAATTACTTTAAATTTAAGTACTAATTACTATTTAAATTCTACTAGTACTAGACTGCATTTCTTCTATGAATTGAAAACAACCTGCTGACAAACAAGCACAGTTTTCATGATAACATTCCTTATAATGTTCAGATAAGCTTGATTATTTTAGAAACAAACATGGTATGAGTGAGAACTAGTAGTATTGTTATTTAGAATATATAATGTTAATTTCATCTGTCTTTTGTTATCTATTCTATTAATTTCATCATAAATATGTCTCTACCTCATACGTTTTCATAATAATTAGAACATCTCATCTCTTTGCAAAGGGCTCCTGAATCCTTTCACACCAATTATCTTTGTGTTATTTAACCATGTTCTAAATAAAATCATACCCATAGAAATAGTGCCATTATTATTTTATGATTTACTGTTCAGTAATTTTATTAAAGTGTGTTCATCTTCAAAAATTACATTTTGTTTTATAAAATGTATACTACTTTCCTTTTCCTTTCTTATCTTATATTAAATGCATAAGTTAAATTATGTGTAATTTAGACTTGGTCTTGTATTTCAAACAAGAATTCATCTCAAAGAAACGGAAAATGAAGTGAAAACTTGCTTAATTGCTAATCCTACAATAAATTTTTGTAATAAATGCTCATTGATTTCAGGTACACCTCATCGGTATACATGTTTAACCTGCGGTAAAAGTTATAGGTACAAACAGGGATTCTACCGTCATCAAAAGTATGAATGCGGAAAAGAACCAAAATTTCATTGCCCTCACTGTCCATACAAGGCAAAGCAGAAATACAGTGTTAAAAGTCATATAGTTTTGAAACATGTAAAACCAAGAGCTTAAAAATACTTGCTGCTTTTTTTTTCCTCATGCTTAGTTAAATTATTTAATCATGTGTGATGTAAAAAAAATTGTATATTATTACTATTGTTGAAAATAGTCAATTTAGTTGACCTGATTTTTTTTAAAGATCTGCAAGCTGAGCTGGTTGAAATGAAAGTGGTGGAACTCTTTGCTGTACACTCTCGATTGTTTGCCCCTCAATGTTGTCATGCTAGCAATCATCCCCTCATATGTTTGAGAAACTATTCCTCAGGTGGGTAGGCTTTAATTAAGTGGGAACCCCCGGTACTTTAAGGTTTGGAAACTCTCCAGATTTGAGAATTTATTTCTTCAACAAGTATTGAAATCAACTTAGTGATTAAAACCATTATTTTATTTAATATTAGGAAATTAACCAACTTCTAAAATTTTTTAGGCACTTAAACAAAAAATAACCAAAAAGGTGGTGGATAAGTGGATCATCATACAAAAGAAGGAATAAATAAGGCCATCTTCTCTTAGACACACTAAAAATGGAGGACATAATGGGGTTCCTACATTTTTTGAGGATAATTCTGGTAAATTTCGAGTCACACCTGCAAAGTTTAGTATTTTCAGCAACTGTTGCCCTGAAAGAGGCCTGAAAATTCAGGCCGAAAAGTTAGTACAGTAGAATATGCACCGCTTATCTCTGTTCTTCACTTCTGACTGCAAAAAGCATAACTATTTTTAATAGGAGCATGATCTGTTACTGATAATTTTTAATAGAAGCTTGGTCTGTTACTAACAATTTCTAATAGAATCATGGTCTGTTAGTTAGAATCAGTAGCTCACTTTAGATCAGTGGACCAAAAGAGCCTTGGACAAGTGGAGCCGAAAGAGTTGGAATGAGGGAGTACTCAGCAGCATATAATTGTTGAGGAATTATTTGTTAGAACTGTTTTATTGTTTAGGTTTCCTGATTTTGTGATGTTGTTTGAAACTTTTGAATAGATAAAGGCACTATAAAAGTGCTTCAAATAATTTCAAAGCTTAAACAACCTAATTGTTGAATAATTTTCTTGGGAGATCCAAGTTGGTAGTGGAAGTGGTACACATATGGTTCAATATTTGACTTAGTAGCTCACTGATTTCTTTGGGTTAGGAATCACTGCTGAACTAGTCTTGGCTCTATATGTTGGCTTATTAAATTATAAAAAAAAACTTTGGGATTAAATGATTTTTATTGTATTATCTTGCCACATTCCTATGTTAGAAATCATCTCGAATATTATTTCTGGTATCATTTACAAAACACTCAATCCAAAATTTTCCTTATTGGACAATACCTTACTCCATTTTTATTCCAACCGGCTCATACATTTTTATCTAGTTCATGTTTCATTTTTTTGTTTAAGTGAATGTTTATGCTCTCATAAAATAAAAAAATGAGTAAAATTTTATCATAATATGTTTATTTAATAAAGGTTAGATATGACTAATTTTTTCAATTCTTAATACTAGTAGATTAATAGTTAAAGTGATCAACTGTTATTTTTTTTTTTTCAAGGTTCATCACTTTCACCATTAACGTGACTATAATTTTGGAATATTTATAATGTAGCTGTTTCTCTTTTTTTTAATTTTATCAGTTTTTGATGATAGATAAATTCTTCAAATTTTCTGATGTATGTTATCATTAAATTAATGGGATTTGTAAATATATATCTGATATGTATAGGCTGTGAGGTGAAATAGTGTGAAATGACTTCAAGATAATTAAGATGCTTTACTATAATATTCAGTTCTAAATTTAAGAAATTTGTTGGAGGGTTAAAAAAATTTAACCTGACAGTATATTTACGTTAAAAGATGATGAAATAAATGGTAAAACATTAAAGTTCATGTTTTGTTTTTTTATAGAACTATACATTTTCCTGTTCCATTCCAAACATAAGGATGCTCAAACCGACTATATTATATCTATTACTTAATTATTAGTACTTATTATGGTTATGGAACAAAAACAATATTATTATTATGATCATGTAGCAAAAACAATATTATGATTATGAAGCAAAAACAATATTATAATTATGATTATGAAGCAAAAACAATATTATAATTATGATTATGAAGTAAAAACAATATTATAATTATGATTATGAAGCAAAAACAATATTATAATTATGATTATGGGGCAAAACCAATATTATAGAGTTATTGATATTGATAAAAGTAACGCATGCAAATAAAGTAAAGATAAGTTTTTGTTAAATATTATTTGTTTAATATTTTGCTTGAGCTGTAATATTAAAATTTACCTAACCCGTATTTTACAGACTAATTATGACATGTAATTGAATAAACTTTTTTTTAGTTTTAGGTATTAGGCATGTGTGCTCTTGTGGGAAAAGTTACACTTATAAAAAGGGTTTATCACTTCACCAGAAGTATGAATGTGGTAAAGAACCTGGATTCTCTTGTCCTCACTGTCCTTACAAGGCTAAGCAGAAAGGGAGTTTAAAAAGCCACATTGCACTGAAACATCTCGCTAATCCATTACTTGATTCTATTAAGCCCAGAATTACACATTAATATTTTTTAAATATGTATATAAATAAATTTGTTTTAATTTTGTATTTTCCTGATTTATATCTATCCTCATTCACTATATTTGTTATTGATTATTTTCTTTCATAATTAAAATAAAACATAAAAGGAATAAATTTTTCTGATTATGATATTAAATATACATTGATTAAAATATATTTTATAAGTGAGCTGTGATCAGCTTACTCACAAATGGTTGCAATTTAATAATAACAATAAACTAAATAAGAATATTGTATATTTCAGGTAACTTAGAGGCTTTTTCATGCATCTGTGGTAAAACATATCGTCACAAACAAAGTTTAGTCTTCCATATGAAGTATTCATGTGGTACAGAGCCTCAATTTCTATGTCCATATTGTCCATATCGTGGAAAGCAAAAAATTCATTTGAAGTCTCATATTGGTTTCAAACATTCAAACATACCTAAAATTTAACAAATGAATAATTATTAAGTATTGATTGATCAATTTTATTAAAAATCATTTCATTTTATCAGGCTAAAAAATGTGGTATACTTCTATCCTATAGAAGTATACCTTCAAATTAATTGTCTCTTTCATTTCAAGAAAAAAAAATGTGAATAATTATTAATTTTTTTGTATGAAAATTTATGTGTATCGATTGAGATTGTTACTTTATATTATTCTAATCATTGGCTGTTTTATTTTTTTAGATAAAAATTGTTTTCCAATATAGATAAAATTTGTATTTTTGTTGATGAATAATGACTAGAGCTCTAGTATTTTATAATTCAGCATTGGCTTTGAACATGCATTGTAAGCTCCCATATTTATTTTAAAATATCTATCTGTCTAGTTTAAATTTTTTGTTCCATGGAACAATAAGCATGGTACTGTAAAAGTTTATTTTTACACAGGTGATTTTAATAGAATTTTTTTCTCCGACCATGCTGATGTCGTCAATTATTACCCATTAGAAGATCTAATCACAAGTTTATTGATTTATTGTGGATTTTAGGCTCTGTTTGTGATCTAATATCCATTATAATTATACATGTACTTTCAAAAGTTTATAAATGAAAGCATTTCTACTATTACTCTTAAGCTCCATATAATCATTGAAGTAGTAATTTTTAAGTTATTAAAAACTTATAGTTCATGAGGCCTAAAGTGTTTATTTGATCAATCCTAAAATATCCTTTAAGAAATATTAATCAAACAGGCTAATGAATGTCAATATTGCTATTATTATTTTTAAACGTAGTTATAATGACAAAAATCATTTCCAAAGAAGTTTAACCTCCTTAATGTTTTTAAATATACATTTCAGGCTTTCATCAGCGTCATATTTGTGGTTGTGGAAAAACTTATCAATACAAGAAAAGTTTGGCATTTCACATAAGATATGAATGTGGCAAAGAGCCTCAGTTCCCGTGTCCATACTGTCCTTACCGAGCAAAGCAAAAAGGGCATTTGAAGACACATATTGGCACTAAACACTCAAATATTGAAATATATTTAAATCATCAGATGGAGAAATTGTAAATTACTAAATAAATAAAATCTAATTTTCAAAATATTACTTCATTTCAATAATACAATAAATAATTCCTTGGTTTAGGTTAGGTTCATGTATTTATTATATTACAATGATTGAAGACTATAAGGGTAAAATGAGATAATTCAATTTTTTTTTTTTTTTTTTCAAAATGAGTTTCAATTGCTAATGTTATATTTTTATATACAGACACCATGATTAATTCAAACCAGGAGAAAAACGAGCTTAAGTACATCAGACTAGCTGTTGCATAAAATTGAGATACCTCGGTTTCCCACTATAGTCTTTGTTTTGTGATATACATACTATAAATTCATCCATTAAATGACCCATTTTTTAATAATTTATAATTGGAGATTTTGATAATAATTTTCATTTCATATTCTTTCTCCTTAGTTAAAATAAAAAACTATTTTTATAAAGAAAAAAACAGTAAAAAAAGTTAGGTATTATAAGTAATATCTATTACTAAATTACTGGTCTATTTTTAGTAATACTTACATTATTTGTTTGTTTTTGATGGTAAAAAACAGCCCAATAATAAACCCAAAATTATTAGGTATAAGTTAGAAAATGTCTGGAATTGGTCAATGGTTTTAGATAATATAAAATATATTGTAATTCTGCCATTTACTACTTTTATGACCCTCCCTAGATAGTTCTTTAATTTGCTCTGAAAAAAAAATTAGGAACAATTTTGGCAGAATTTTTTTTTTTTAATCCCCATTCTGGTCATTTCTAACACATGAAAGGGGAGGGAGAATGTCATACAGGTATCCAACCTATTCTAAGCTGAAAATATATTATATTATAAATATTCTCTGTATTTTAATAATGTATTCAATCATTTTAGTTGAATATTGGTCATAGTATTTTAGGCACTGTCAAAATTGTTCTCCTTGTAAATATTTTACGTGGAAGAGTAAATTGATCCTGGTTCAATTAATTACTTTGTGATTTAATCATATAATACTAAAAATAAATAAATTAAGAAGAACTATTTTTGTGTTCCGTTGACTGGAGTTGATTTGTAACAACTCTGATAGCTTTAGGAAAGACTGTAGGACAACCTCATTAATGGAAGTAACTGCAGCCTACTGTACTAACTTTGGAAAATATATATATATAT
>NW_027109100.1:1004715-1014281 GCF_000696795.3 Halyomorpha halys
ATATTTGTTCCTGATGAAAATATGCTATAAATTTTGTTTTTTGGAAATTACTTGTAAGTTTTTTCTTTTATATATTTATCTCTCTATTTTTCAAGAATGTCTTGCTAATTAGTTATAGTAATCCTGGTGTCATCTTTTTCACAGAAACGAGGCATCAATGTGATGTTTGCTTCAAATCTTATCGTTACAAAGAAGGCCTCTACAATCATAAAAAATACGAATGTGGAAAAGATCCCCAGTTTGAATGTCCACATTGCCCATATCGGGCTAAGCAAAAGGTTCATCTCAAGACACATATTGGCATCAAGCATTTTTCCTTATGTAGCTAAAAAAAAGGAAATTAATTTATTTATTAATTTTTTATTGTTTTTATGGTTTATTTTATTAACTTATGGTTAAAAAAAAAAAAAGAGGAAAGAAAGCATACACAGTTCAATTATTGGAAAACTAAAGTAATAGAATTATATTGCTAAACATCTTTCATCAATCTTCTTTTTTGAAAATGTCCCTTACCAAGTGAATTCATCTATTATGATAAGTTCACTTGATAAAATAAGATAAATATAATTGATAATGTTGATTGATCATCTGACAGAATTCTGTTGATGGGGAATGGAAGGAAAGGACATAAACTTCATGAAATTATTCAATCCAACTTATCATGTCTTCCCTCATATTACTTTGAAGACTATATCTTACTTAAGCAATGTATTTAATGTAATATCAATTGGATTATCAAATAATAGGTCAATGTTTCCTTATTTAAAAGGTGTAACGTTATACCCTGTTACTGTTTAGGGAAAATGCTAAGAGCTTACAAGGAACATTAATAGGTAATCCTAACTTTTAATTTTTGCAAATTAGGTGCAATGGACAAATTTTCACTATGTACATTTTAGTAATAAATGTGAACAAATGCTTTTTATTTTTTTAAATAGTTAGTTTTATTAATTTACCTGAAGCATTTTTGGAAAATAGAAACCTTTAAATCACAAACCTAAGGCTCAGAGAAGTAAAAAGACTAACCCAGTGATAAAAAATCATTCATAGTTGGGAAGTTAAAAGTAAAATATAAAGTTCTTTTTTGGTCTCATGAAAAGTGGTTGTTTGTTATTTAAAAAGTATAACAACAATATTTCAAAAGATGGTCAGGGAGGGGAGGAGGGGTGAGATGAGGAGTGAACAACACTATATAGTGATACATATGTATAATATTAGCTATATGCATATCAATGTATAATATTTGATATTATATATTTTTAGAATGTTAATTTTGCTTATTATTTATTAAAATAATTACTTCTAAATGTTTGATCATTACCCTTATGAACTGTATATTTAGTAGTTAACTATTACTCAACAGAAATTTTTTAATTGATTTTTCTGTACGTGGTAGAAGGTCCTAAAATAAACAAGTTCTTGGTAACTAATACAAGCTGAATATGAACTTAAATTTTTAAGTTTTGGATTAATCAAATGTTGTTATCAATATTTACTAAAAAAAAAAATATGTCCATTGTTAAGGATATTATTAAGAAGAAATTCTAGTGATTGTTATGAATTTAAGCAATCCTCCAATTTAGCTATTTTGATTACTTTATTGGATTAGGTTTTTACTGATACTGGTTTTTCCTCCAAGAATTGACATTCTAATTAATATAACTAATTGTATTTTTTTTGTGTGTGTGTCTTATTTGGAAATTTATGGAGGTTTTATTAAGTGAAACTGAACTTTATTTCTTACAATAATACAGCTGTGTTAATGTTTGGTAAATTGATATTTAGCTATGTCTCTGGATGTAATCATAATTATCTATTTATGTTTGCTACAATAGTAATAAATCTCCTTTTTATATTTTATTTTACTTTTTCTGTTATTTCCTTTTAATCTTTATTAATACACATTGTTTCTTGTTGAAGTAGTTTTTTTGTTTTCAATTTTTTTATTAATTGGCTGTACTAAGCAATTTAAATATTACGGTTGTTAAGGTCTAATTGATCTGACGTAGAACATAATAATCGTGGCCTTAAGCAATCCTCATCCCCCATTTATTTGATTATTTCTAAGTCTTCTTAACTTTATTTTTCAGGTGAAAATGATGATCAGGGTTGCACATTATCAAGAATTTATGATTGCTCTGATTGCCATAAGAAATACAAATCAAAAGGAAGTTTATACAAACATAAAAAGTATGAATGTGGTAAGGAACCACAATTTCATTGTCCTTATTGCTCATATAAGGCAAAACAAAAAGGAAACCTAAAACTTCACATGGGTTTAAAACATTAAAACTCTGTATTCCAGGTGGTTTCTCATTAGTGTTCACATATTTGGATTTTAAAAGTATAAATTTTTATTCAAATCTGTTTTACGGTTCATATTAGATCTGTAATATTTTTAGCAGACCAGGTACCAATAAACTTAAAAGAATCACCAAAAATGGACCAACAGTATATTAAATAAAATAACTGAAAATATATAATTGTATGTTTTTATTTATTTTATCTTGAATCAATAATTTACTGATTTTAAAGAAATAGTAGTAATGATTAACTGTATTTAAGCAGGTAGTGTAGGATCAGCGAGCTGATGCCAGGGAGATAATTCCACTTCTCATTCGCTACTAAAAAGGTTCTATAGAACATGGTATAATTCACCTTCACTTTGAATCTATTGTCCATTTAGTATTTTTTGGTGATTTCCATTTTTTCAATGAAAAAGTAGTTTTTACCCCTGAAATATTTGGTCTGAAATTTTAATTACACCTTTGAAAAGAGTACCAAATTTCCTGTAAGAAGATAATATTTTTGATGTGAACACTGCCATTGCTGTGTACATGAAATAAAACGAGAAATTGAAAGTTAATAAAATATTAATAACTTATTATCACATTTTCGGGTAAGTATGCAGCTGGTTGAATTCCTCCAAAACTTCTTCATTTAATAACTATTTAGATGGTTCAATAGAATCCAAAACTAAATTTAATTCTAGGCTCTGAAAATGTATAGAAAACAGGAGTGATATTTTTAACTTGAAATATGGAAAATTACTGAAGTACAATCCATTTTTTTAACACTTGTTTTTTTATTTAATAATGAGAGTGAGAGGAGATATTAATCATGCTGTGATAATAGACATATATTTATATTAGAACAATGAAAAATGAAGAATAATAACCTCCTTGTTAATTCAATTAAAATTCATAAAAATAATAGGGTATTTTACAAATATTCAAAATCTTGCCTCTCTTCCTTCGTTCACCAACACAAATTCTGCAACTACTCCATGCCATACTTGAATCTCACAGGCGTCATTTCCTTTCAGCATATTTGGATTCAGGCTTCATGGGTGGGTAGTTCAGAAGAGATATAGATTTTGTGTTCACAAAGGAGGTGTGAATTTTGAACATTTATAAATATATAATTAAATAAAAATACACAAATATACATTAATGTACTTTACAACAATCCAATGTTTTTTACATTCAAATTCAACTAATTAAATGGAAACACACATTCATATTCAAATATTTATAGTTCAGTGAGTAAGGTGCTGTGTCCTATCTCGTCCTATCTCATGGACCCAGGTTTGAATCTAGCAATGTCAGATAATTATTTATTCTATTATCAGTGTTAGGTCAACTTTGAGGGTTTGGGAGCTCTCGTTGGGTCAACCCATTTTCAATAAATTGGGTACCCTTAGTTAGGGAAAAACTTTACAGCTAAGTGTGATCCTAACGAAATCACATCCTTTGCACAACATTTAGTCTATGAACAGTACTTTCTTAAGTATTGAACCCAAGACCCTTCATGGGATGTAGTGGTTCAGAATTTTTGTTATATACAATTAAAATTGATATTAGTCACTTTTTTCTGGTTTTAATTTGATTTATAGATCTTATGTTTTAATTGAATAGTTAAATAGTTAGTTTTCTGAATTTTATGTTATTATTTGTGAATTTCAGTATTTACTTCTTCTAAATACTGTAAATTGTATAAAATGTCTCATTCTCCCATTAAATTATGCATTTATTTATAGGCTCAGTTGGTTTATTCATATCTGTGTTCTGATTACATTTCAGAAGACCTTGTCTCTTACAAGTTATGTATCTTACAATATATATATATTAGTTTATTATTCATTTTATAAAGCTCTAATATAATATGCTTGTTAAGTGAAAAAATTATCTTTATATATACAGACTTAATGTATGTTTAACAGCTATTATATGCACTCTATATTTTATATTGTTCTAATATTTATGCTATTTGTAGGTGTGCAGGATCGTTACTATTGTAAGTGTGGAAAGAACTACATACATAAAGAAAGTCTTTATAAACATAGAAAATATGAATGTGGTAAAGAGCCACAATTTTTTTGTCCTCATTGTCCTTACAAAGCAAAACAAAAGGGAAGTCTTAAAACTCACATCGTTTTAAAACATCCAGACCCTCAGTTTAAACAAAAGTATTTTTAGAAATGTAATATTTATTACATTATATTTATTTTAGACTGAATATGGTTATGATAATATTAATTATATTGACTGAAAAGCATTCATAATTTCAAAATATTAAAAAATAAATATCAAAGAAAGGTCCTCTTTCTTAATAATCGGTATGTTTACAGAAAGTTGTTATAAGGTTATTATTGTATTTACTATTTTAATAAATTTTTGTATTTTGTAAAAATAAAATATGTATATATTTTTTTTTTTTTTTTTTATGTAACTACCATTTCATTCCTCAGTATTTTATAAAAAAACAAATTGGGTGACCAAAATCTTACTATATATATTTTTATATGCCTATTGAGATTTCTCCTACATAGTGGCAGATCACAGAATCAGTCCAGCCATTTGAAGCTAGGTTAGGTATGTTACTTGTAGGATAACCTGTCCATCCTCTCCTATTTGGAGTACATAAGGATATTAAATGCATAATAGAGCAAAAAGAAATATATTTATACTATTTATTATGTATTTATACATAAGTGCAAATAATGCATTAGTTGTTGACCGTGAATATTATATGAGGAGAAGATGGTTTGGAGTGGAGTCAGTGAACAACACAAATAAGTAAAGCATGTTTACTCGTTGGTAGCAACATTTCTGCCAGACTTTCTGGCCTTCATCAGTGCTAAGGACAAAGAAATAAGATAACCATCTTGAATAAAATTAAATACAGAATAATTAGAAAATAAGAATACAACAGAAAATTATCTAATATAAAAGATCTTATTTTTATACTTACGCTATAATTTCTTTCCAGTACTATTTATATACCTGTATTATCTGTCATCTTCTTATTTTCTAGTTATTGTTTTTATTCATTATGGTTATTATCTTGTTTTTGCTGCCAGCCCTGATGAAGGCCTGAAAGGTTGGCTCTAATTAAATAAGTTTCATTTATTGGTGTTCTTCACTGACCACACCCTCAATTAAAGAATTAAAGAATCATTCTTCTTCTCATGTAGATAAAGTAGGTCTTAATAGGAACAAAAGACAATTTAAATTCCTCAATAACTTTTGCAATCTGTTTGATCCCTTTACCAATGGAGTGGGGACCGATAATAGTTTTATTCCAGTCTATTAACCTCATTTCTATGATGTGCTCTTTTGAAAGTTTCATTCTTTTAGAATCATGGTTCCATATCTGTTGCATTATTATTATTTTTTTTTTTTTGTTGCCTTTTTCATTCATTCTTTAATTCTTTGTTGGTAGTTTTTCTTCAGTTCGAGGATATCTCTGACCTGATCTTCTTTAAAAAGTGCTTTATTACACTCCCCTTTCCCTTTTTGTATTTTAATATGGCCTTTAATTTATTTTTTTATCAACCTCTATTCTACTTACTGTTGCGATGTAAGGGAGACAACATTACTTGTACCATAAATCTTATTTTACACCTGATGTTATAGCCATTTTGTGGTTAATTAAACTTCCAAACCCTTTAAATATGAGTTTACTATCAATCTGGACTTGTATCCCTTTTCATTCACCTAAAATCCCTTTAAATTTATCAATTAAGTTTTTTAATTTATTTCTATCTGTTGTTTTCAAATCCTGATTATTATTTATGTTTAATATTTTAAATTATAAAACGGATTATGGGTGATATTAAATGGAACTCTTGAGGAAAAGTATTGTGTTGATCTTCATAAACTGCTTATGTACTAAGATAAACACTTCTTTACCAATAATAATCGTGTGTTTTTATTCACACTATATTTATAGCATTATTTCACTGTTATTTTCAGTCTTACCTTTTAAAAAGTTCCAATGCCGTGACTGTGATCGTCGTTACTGCCATCTGCGTGGGCTGCGAGAACACAGGAAGTATGAATGTGGAAAGCAGCCTCAGTTTCCATGCCCCCATTGCCCTTACAGGGCTAAACTGAAACGAGTATTAAAAAAACATGTTGCCCTGAGGCATATGATTATAAATGAATAGAATAAATATTTTTTTAAAGCTCTAGTGTAAAAGAACTAAAATACATTAATGTTTTGTGTACGAATAAATATGACTTCCATATGATTTAAATGTTGTTATTTAATTCTTATTTTAAGTTATCTTTAATATTACAAGTAATTTCAAGTATCACATTGTTTAAAAAGAGAGGCTTCATCTTTAATCTTTCATAAAAAAGTTGAGAATTTTTTTCTAATTACTATTCTTCAATTTTTACTTGCAACAAGTGCCCTCACAAATTTTCCATTAAAACTTTTTTCTATCTATATATTTCTGATCAATTTAATTAAATATTTACTTCTTATTATTTTTTTCAAATCAACAACATTGATGCTGTTATAAAATTAGACTGTGTTCTTTCTTATGTTTGCTATAATATTTAGCTGCAAATTAAACTTACATTTTATAAAAACATTACATTTCTATTTTTGAGTAAATCAGTCAAAAATATCTAATGAATGTTCTTGGGAATTGAATTTTCCATTAAAAATTATCTATGCTAATAGCTGAAGCCTTATTTCATTGGTAGGCACTAAATTCAGGTACTACCAGCCCAATTTAAAATATTCTTTTTGCATTTGAGAGAATATTTTTGTAGGAAGGGCTTTATAACAATACTCTAGTATTGTAATAGAACTACTGCTATAGTAATAGAAGGTATTAAAAACATCAATCAATCTGTAAAACTATTTTTAGCCATTGCGCTAAATGAAAATGAGAGGTGACACAAGTGCTTCAAATATTGCGATAAAAAAAGGTCAAACAACTTTGTTATTATAAAACGACCATATTGAAGACTTAAATTATACTCTTATTTTGTATAAACTTATTATCAACTTACTCTTCTATGTTTATTATTATTCTATTTTTTCAGCATTTATTAATAAATTTACTATTAAAATTCTATTTGAAGTGAGTAAGTGAACTTATTAGTAATGCCTATTAATATGGAATGATTAATGATGGTTTCACTTATGCTTTAGATGTGGAATAAGGCTGGGTTCTAAAAAAGGTTAAGTGACTTTTAAAAAAGTTATTTCTAAAACCTAAAAAAAAAATTTTTTCGAATAATTTGAAAATTCTATATTTACTTTAAGATTATAGCCACTCATTTGAAACATAATGATTTATCTATAATACAAAACTAAAATCATCTAAATCAGACCAATCTTAGGAAACTTTTATACTTTGGATCCATGTATATTTTATGAATATTCTGTGCACATTTCCATAGAAACTCATTTTATCTTTACCGTGAGATATAAAAATAAAAATATACCACTAACTGACATGTTGATCACTGTATCTCAAAAATGTCAATGCCTGTGAAGATGAAATTATTAATGATGCTTTCTCTTATGATCTAGATGTGTAGTTAGGCTGAGTTACAAAAAATTAGTACCCTGAGTGTTTTAAAAAAATAAATAAATTCTAAAACTAAGATCCACCTCCCCCTCTTGTACCTTTGGGTGATAATTGTAGGAAAAATAAGAAGTATTTTTCATATATTGATTTTCTATATAATTTTTTTAACAATTTATTATAAACTTATAACTTGTTTTTGTTTTTATACTTATCATAATTATATATGTATTTGTTCCTAAGCAGGTTGGTTTAGCTGTGAATTATGCCAAAAGTCATACCGGAACAAAGGGGGCCTTTACAATCATCAAAAATATGAATGCGGTAAAGAACCACAATTCCAATGCCCACACTGTCCCCACAAAGCCCATAGAAAAGGAAACATGAAAGTGCACATGATCACGAAACATTTTATGAATCAAAATAATTAATCACATTAATGGGATATTGTAATTTATCATGTATGATAGTTCTAGTTGAATCCATTTTTTTTTTTTTACTGTTACCTTGAAATATAATATTTATATGTGTGATATATATTATATAAACATTTAATGTATTCAAAATGGATATTTTTTTTATTATACTTTCCTGAGGATAATTATTTATTTTTCTGATCTAGCTTTGTCTATTTGTTTATAGATAGATAAAACCATAATATCTTAAACATTAATTGTCTTGGTTTTGGGTAGGTTTCATAAGTTTTACAATGGATTAAAACAGATAGCTAGAATTTATTTTAAGGTTTATATTATCATTTTAATTTTTGGTTTATATTATCATTATAATTGATCATCTAACTTGAATGCCTTAGTGTAGTTGAGTACCTTAGTGAATACCTTTGATTATCAGATGAAAGTTCTGTTGATATTTATTTATTGTTAGAAAATTATAGTAAACAGTCAGAGCTGATCAATATTGTCTTGATTTATTGTCTTGGTTTTTATGGTAATATATTATTGCCAATACTTATCAATATGATCCTTCTGTATGTTATATACATCTATTATCGTTACTTATGGCATTAATTAAATGATGAACCTGAATCCTCCTTAATTCTGACTCTTGACATCTGTAAATCTTTAATTTCTTATTTTTACTTCAAAAGAATCTAAATAAATTTAAAACTAGATTCCCTGAAATTCAGTTCAGAATATGTTAGAGTGTTATTCAGATTTATTTATCTGTTTCAGAATAGGTTTATGAATCTCTGTTTATCCTTAATCTTCAGCTTACTCCTGAGTCCATCATAAAAGGAATAGAGATGGACATATATTTTTTATTTTATTTTTTTATTATTAAGGTATCACTTCTTGTTTTGAAGCATGTAAATTTGCAAATAAATCATTATTACTTTTAATCTCATTTGTGAATTTCATATTTCCATAGTTAGCAAAATAAAAGCAACACTAAAAAGAAAAATTTTTCTTTTAAATACTTCACTGCCAATTTAAAAGTGATCAGTATATATATACTGCCATAAATATATATTTTCTTTACTAATATATTTCTTTGAATATAACCCAATATTTTTTTAAATTTCAGATACACCATTCAGTTGCCCTTGTGGTAGAAGTTACAAATACAAAAAAAGTCTAGTTCTACATATCAGGTATGAATGTGGCAAAGAACCACAGTTCCAGTGTCCACATTGCCCATATAAAGCCAAACAGAAAGGAAGGGTTAAAAGTCATATTGGTTTAAAACATCTTAAAATCAATCAAGATTCTTTATT
>NW_027109100.1:1015051-1020136 GCF_000696795.3 Halyomorpha halys
CCATTCAGTTGTCCTTGTGGTAGAAGATACAAATACAAAAGAAGTCTGGCACTACATATTAAGTATGAGTGTGGCAAAGAGCCACAGTTTCAGTGCCCACATTGTCCATATAGAGCTAAGCGGAAAGGAAGAATTAAAAGTCATATTGCTCTAAAACATCTTAAAATCAATCCAAATTCTTTATTTTTTCCATCATAAATTAATGTTATAAATAATGCAGAATTAGTTTTAACAGTTATTTTAGCATGTCTAATAGTTCATAAGTTATTAATTTATAAAACAATTCTTATTGATGATGAATATTATTATTAGTGTTACATTAAGATATATATATATTAAGATTTTTCCTGTTCTCAGACATTTCAAGAATTAAATAATGTTTAGGTCTTCTTCTAAGGTATTGTTCAGAATTTTAGGATAATAATCTTTCTATTTGTCGCACTTACCTAATTTAAACTTAGGAAGCCTCGAAACTTAATTTCTTTCCTCCTTTTTCAAAAATTTGTTTTGAATTTTTGTTTTTAAAGAATAGATGGAATTTACTGTTCAAAAAAGCTATTATATATATTTCAAAATCAGTTCTGACTTTTTTTTTTTAATAATGGTAAGCAATTTCAAAGAGCTGCAACATAACTCCATTAATTAATTTGTTGTTTAGTACATAATTATTTTATAAACTATGACAGATATTTATACATTAACTAAAAAAATTAATGCATTTGGAAATATTATTAAAATATATTTATGAATTTATTGGTATTTATAGTTTGTTTATGACTAATTATTACATTTTTCTTTGAATATCATATTTTTTAATGTTGTAAACGGAAATAAATACTGTCTGTTTTGTATGTTTAAAAGTGTATTATAGTTTAAATTTTACAACTGTTTTTTTTTTTAATAATTGACTTTTATTTTACAATAAATCCATAGTTTTACTCTGGCTGGAACAGGTGGGCACTTGTAAAATAATTCTATTTCTGCCCTACTTGTTAAGGGAGTTAAATGTACAAAAGTCATTCTTACAAAAGTCATCTATTCTTACATATTTACGTGTAGAGAGAGATACATGTATTGACATGATCATTAAATGTGTTCATTGGAATACTCTAATTCTGTATGTGTATACTTCATTTATTTCAAACATATTTCTTTGAATATAACCCAATAATTTGTTTAATTTCAGATACTCCATTCAGTTGTCCTTGTGGTAAAAGTTACAAATACAAAAAAGGTCTGGCACTTCATATTAAGTATGAGTGTGGCAAAGAGCCACAGTTCCAGTGCCCACATTGTCCTCATAAAGCTCATAGGAAAGGAAATATGAAAGTGCATATGATTACAAAACATTTAATGAACCAATTTATTTAATTAATTAGTTCTAGATAGTTATAATCTATTCTATTTTCAAAGACGATTAGCTTGATTTAATTCTCTTTCTATATACTTGTGTTCATTATAAGTGTTTAATATTTATTTCTATAGGTATAAAACCTAAAGTTATTCTTATTTATTCTTATTTATATTTATTTCTATTTTACCATTTTCTTCTGTTGATTATTATGCTGTTCTAGTTACAGTACATAACAAAAAAAAAAAAAAAGAGAGAGGAGCTGTAGTTTTCTTTTAATGTGAACTAATTACTGAATCACAGAGGAATTAGAAGACAAACTTAAACATTTGTAATCTGAAATGGATAAAGCTTATTGATTATAAAACAAAATTAATGTTACTAAATTAAACTTTAAAAAAAAAAATAATAAAAAATGTAATTCTCCTATTTATACTGATTGTTCACTACTGTTAACAATATTTGTGATGTGTAGCATTTTTTTATTATTATTATTATCAAGTAAGAAAAAGAAAACTATGGTTAAACAAAATGCCATTTAAAATTTTTAAATATAAATTTATTAAATCATTACCCGTGTTCTAAACCTATCTTGGCGATATGTTTTTAAGTGTTTTCTGAAAGAATTAATTAAAATTCTCTCAGGAAGATTTAAACTGGACATTTTCATTATATCAGCTGATCTTTAGACAATTGTAGGAATCTAATATTAACCTACAGTTTATACTGATGTTTACTTTTATTAGGAGTTGATGGTCATGAGTTAACAATAAAGTGTAATAACTGAAAATTAAGTTATAGTGTGTTTTTAATTACAGAATAGTAATCCTTCCCAACTCAAAAATTGATTAGAATAATTAATTCAGTGTATTAAATTAATAAAATTGTGGTATAGATTTATGTTATATATGTATGGCCTTTTATGTATGTATGGCCTGATAGACATATGCAAGTCTAAATCAAAACATTGCAAATGTATGCATGTTTGTGTCAATTTTTTCAAATATAAAATATTCTTTTTTTTTTTTTTAATTTCAGATTATTCAGCATTCATTTGCTCTTGTGGTAAAACTTACAAATACAAACAAAGTTTGGCATTACATGTTAAGTATGAGTGTGGCAAAGAACCGCAGTTCCAGTGCCCTCATTGTTCCCACAAATCTCATATAAAAGGAAATATGAAAGTGCATATACTTACAAAACATATAATGAATAAAAATAAATAATAATATTTATTGACATTAATTATGATTTAATATTATTAGTGAATATAGTCATTTTTTTTTAAAACTACTATTTTGTAATACATGTATAAAAACTTATGTTCATTGTAGATACTTTATTATGAATTTTTTTAATGTAGATATTGTCTATCTTATTTATTATACCTCTCCATTCTATTTCACCCATTCCATATCTGCTATTTTTGTTAAAATGTGAATTTCCTCTATTTCTTGCCAGAAACCTAACTTATTTATGAAAATGTGAAGAAGCTTTTAGATTTTTTCTCTGGATTAAATGTATAATGCTATAATATATAGCATATATATTATATATGGATATACTCTACTAACTACAACATTTTCATATCAGTTCAGTCAAATTAGACGCATAACTCTTAATATTAAAACATAATATACAGTAATCTGTTTTATATTGTTTAGAACCTTCAGTATATTACGCCCTACAGTTCCCGGTTATGGGATTGGGAGGGAGGTGGATATAGTAAAAACTGTGTGTTTTAAAGGTTTTTTAATTATATCTCGAAAATTATCGGGTAAAAAATGAGTTTTATGTAAAATTAAATTACATTAAAATTACTGGTAATAAATTGTTATAAAAAAAAGTTTTAGTTTCCCCAATATTTCAATTTTTTTATAATATTCTCCTCAAGGATAATCTGAATTGATACTAGAGTAAGGTTTTTAAGTGTACAGTAAGGTTTTTTGGTTCTTAATCCTGAATTGCCGATAGCTTTGAATCATGTCCGGTAACATCTAATTATTTACATCCTATGTGGGTGTTTGTGTGTGTGCATCTGTTTGATTGTGTAAATAAGGCTATGCCTAGATTAATAAGAAATATTTATATTTGACTGATTCGGATCTTTAGGAAAAGGTAATTACCATGTTGAAGATAATTTTAATTTCTTCTGCTATTACATCAAAGCTCATTCCCAAAAAAATAAAAATATTTTATTACCAGGACAGTGATCAATAAAATTTAAATACAATATATAAAAATCATGAAGTACTATTTTGTTAATAAAATTCAGTGCTTTAAACGGATTGGATGTACTTTGTATCCTGTTTAAGCAGAACAGTGACATAAAAAGGCATAATTGAGGAGTGATGTAAGGTTGGATGGTGTTCTGATTGATAATAAATAATCAGGATCAATTTTCCTGATTGCCCTTACATCTGGAAAGCCATCACATTTAAATTTCAAAAATGTTCAAAATGGTCAATAATAACAAACTACTCCTTTATTAAATCATAGTCTGTATAAAATAAATTAGTTTATATATAAAGGTATGTGTATATTTATAAATATAAACTTCACACAAGTATATACATATTTTAACTTAGTTACTCAAATTTCAAATATCCATCTTTATGACACAATGTTTTATTTAATTTCAGGTCCACCGTTCAATTGTCAGTGTGGTAAAACTTACAAATACAAACAAAGTCTCGCCTTACATGTTAGGTATGAATGTGGCAAAGAACCACAGTTTCAATGCCCTCATTGTCCATATAAGGCTAAGCAAAAAGGAAGTGTTAAAAGTCATATTGCTCTAAAACATCTTACAATCAATTGAGGATTTTTTTTTTTTTTTTAACAAATATTAAACACATTGCAATGTTGTAAATAAATTTTGATTTAAATATTTTTAATTTAGATTCATTACTTTATTTGAACTTGTTGTTATTAGCTTATAAATAATTGCTATGATATTATTGTGTATGATTAAAGGTATGATAAATATTTTATAAATAAAATATAATTGATTCTACTGACATTTTAACATGTCTAAAAGAAGTTTGGACCTACTTTTAAGGTATAGTTTTAAATTTATATTCCATGTATTGAGATATTGCTTATATTATTCTCACTCAATTGACCTAAATTGAATATAACTAGTTAGTACTTTATTAATGTTCAATTTGAGAAAAAAAATATTTTAACATTATTTTTAAAATTAAAACATCAGTTTTATTTTTCAAAAAATTTTGAATATTTTTATTTTGGAGTTAATTATGTACTTTGAAGTTTTTAAATATCTTAAGATGCTTTAAAGAATTACAGAATATCTTCATGGTTTTCAATAATTTTACATATACTAGTTATATGAACTTTTGTATTTATACAATATACAATATGAATAATTTTATTTATATTTTTAGTAAACATACATCAAAGGATCAAGTACTGGAAAGTTAAATTTTACAAAACTATAATTATATGTACTTCTTTAATTCTGTATGATGGCTTCCTCTATTATCTTATGATGCATATGTATTGTTTTATTATTGTAGTAACTTTTTATGATTCTTTAATGAAATGAGTTTAAGAGAATTCTTATTCATTTAATAATGGAAAAAGTTTCATGGATACAGTTATGAATAGAATATGTTGTAATTTAAGTAATGTTTTTTCGATTTTTCCCTTTTAATTGAATTTAACACCCTTTCTTTTGAGATTCATTGGTGGAAACATTCACTAAAATATAT
>NW_027109100.1:1020221-1039917 GCF_000696795.3 Halyomorpha halys
TATACACACACACACACATACGTATACATATATTAATTTCTTGTTAAAGTTGTATTCTCCACATTGTTTATTGATTCACTTAAAATTCAATGTTTTGTCTTACCTGGCAATATTCAAGGACTTTGAATTTAGCCTATATTTTTTCTTTATTTTTTTACTTAATTATAATTCTTGTATTTGTAATTTCTATCAAATTCTTATCAACACCAAATTGTTTACCCTATCAATTTGGTCTTGATAAGTTGGTTGATAATAGTTTAATGGAAATGCAAGTATAAGAATTATAATTAAGAGAAATAGTTGAGCAAAAATACTGGTTAAATTTACCTAATTGTATTAGGGAAAGGCAGACTAGCCTGCTACCTTCTTAACAACTTTTATTGAGGCTGTGAAATTAAAATTATGATGTCCTTGAGAATGGATTGACCGATTGACTGACAATAGTTTAAGTGAATTAATAAAAAATGTTGAGACTATAAGGATACATCTTAATATAATTGATTATGCATTAAGTTTCCTTTGAACAAATTTAGTATTTGTTAATTTATCTCTCTTGATATATACACGCTCACTTCATCTTGCAGTAAATATTTATTGTTATAATTCATTTTATTTTGTTCAAATTTAGGTTTGGCAGTAGGTTTTTTAGTATCAAATGGAGGATCAAAGCAATTTCAATGTGATTCTTGATCCAAGTCTTATAAGCAAAGAGCTGTATAATCATCAAAAATGTGAATGTAATAAAGAGCCTCAATTCCAGTATCCAGATTGTCCACATAAGGCTAAACATATGGGAAGTCTCAAAAGTCATTTCGGTTTAAAGCATCTTAAAATTAATTAATTAAATTCTTCGGATAATAGTGTTGTATATTATTACAGTATTATTGTAGTATTGAATACATATACATAAGAATACATTTTTGGAACCAATTAACAGGTCATTCAAGTTTGTAATTACATATGCTGTTTTAAAGAATAAATGTGTTTATTATTTATATAAACCCTCTATTTAAATTGTTTGTACTTTGTGTAAATATACCTCTTAGTTTGTACTTTAGGATTAGTCAACAACCTATGGCGGATAGTTATTTATCCACAATAAAATAAAAGTATTCCTTTGACTAAACAGAATTTTTTTATGGAAGGGTTCAAATAGAAAGAATCAAAACAAAATTTATTAACTTATTATAGAATTCTTTTTCCGAAAATTGTAATATTTTCAACCTTAGTTTAAGTTACGAATACTTTCTTGGGGATAATTATTTTTTTCGATGATTATAATTAAGAATAAGGATTTAAAATTGACCTTTCTTTAAAGTTAAATTTTCTTATCCAGTCATAAAAAAGTTCTTTATTGTTTTTAAATATCTTGTACAAATCATGACTTTACCTTTTATGCACAGGACACCTTTGTGCTAGTTTTATACTCCACTATATTTATATCATCTCTATTTCTTAATGATTTGCTTTGAACTCACTTTACGATTGTATGTATAATATACACACACACACACTCATTTCATTATTAATTAACATTTATTGTAGTAATTGTTTTTGTTTTGTTCAAATTTAGGTTTGGCAGTAGGTTTTTCATTTTCCAACGGAGGAGCAAAGCAATTTCAATGTAATTCTTGTTCCAAGTCTTACAAGCAAAGAGCTGGCCTGTACAATCATCAAAAATATGAATGTGGCAAAGAGCCCCAATTCCAGTGTCCAGATTGTCCTTATAGGGCTAAACATAAGGGAAGTCTCAAAAATCATTTTGCTTTAAAGCATCTTAAAATTACTTAATTAAATTCGTCGGATAATAGTGTTGTATATTATTACAGTATTAATGTAGTATTGAATACATATACATTTTTGGAACCAATTAAAAGGTAAGTGAATTTTTTTTACTGAAACTACATTACACAAAAGTGAAATTACATAAGTTGTTTTAAAGAACTTTTATCTCTACTGTATATAATCAATTTATTTAAATTGTTTGTACTTTGTTTGAATACATCATATTGCTTGTACATTAGAATTAGTGCACACACGTGTTGGTTATTTATTCATTAGTAATAAAAAAAGTATGTATTTTCGAACACAATTTTTTTTATTGGAAGGGTTCAAATAGAAAGTAACAAAAAGATTTTTTACCCATTATTGAATTTTTTTTACAAAACATTCTATATTCAAACTTATTCTCTTTGCATTAATTGATAACTCTGTAAAAGTACTTTCTTGAGAATGGTTATTCAATTTTTTTTTCATAGTTAAAATTTGTTACTAAGAATAAGGATGACAAAATTTAACTCTTTTTTTTCAAATTACATTTTCTAATCATGCCACAAAAAAAAAGTTCTGTACTGTTTTTAATTATTTAGTATTAATCATTTCACTTTGTATGCACAGGGCACCTTTGTGCTAGTTGTATACACCACTACTTATTTATATTATCTTTATGTTTTAATGATTTGCTTCGAACCCCATTTTAATCATGAAATTATAAATGTGTAAATACTCTATCAATATATACATATTTATTTTTATTTTTTACCTCTAATTATTTAATTTGTAAACCATACTGCAGTTTCCTCTCAGTGGTGCAAGAATCTCATTTATGAATTATGGTACTTTTTTAAAAATTTTATAATGGCAATTTTTTATATATCATATATGAATAATGTGTTAACCATGCAATTGGTTGTAGGTATTTTTTTTTTTTTTTTTATAAAGTCACTTATTGTTATAAATATACATTTACTAAGAGTTGTAGTTTATTTGATCTGCAGAGATTTTTGTTGAAATATTGCATCATCCAATATTTCTACTACGTTCAATTATGATATGCTAGCATAATGAGACAGTATTTCATAAACAATAACAAGCTAGCATAATTGATAATCAATTGGTACTTTTTTAAAATACCAAAATAAGAAATCGGTTTAATGATATAGATGGTACTCAATGATAGAGACATGCTTTTGGTTGGAATAAGACCTAATTCCTATCAAATTATTTCCTTAAAAAATGTTAGAAATCAGTAATGTTGGTCACCCAAAGCTGAAACGATAAAATTTCGTTGCTATTGATGCTTGAATTTTTCTTAACATGAAAAATCAAAGGGTGGCTCCAATTAATGGAGATATATTTTAGATCACAACAAATTGGGATTTGCAAAGTGATTTTTATTTTATTTTTAAAATGTAGTTCTCGACAATTTATTTTGAATTAAATCATATTTTTTTTTTTTAATTTCAATAAATACATGCATGGGTCATTGGTTACAGTATAATTTGATTTTGTATTTGTTTGTTATTTGAATGTTCAATAAAATTGTATTTTTATTAGCAATGTATTTAATTTTTCTTTTTTTATGATAGGTTTGGCAGTAGCTGTTTCAGCTGTTCATGAAAGTCTAAAACAATTTCAATGCAATTCTTGTAACAAATCTTACAAGCAAAAAACGGGCCTTTATAATCATCAAAAGTATGAATGTGGTAAAGAACCGCAGTTCCAGTGTCCTCATTGTCCTTATAAGGCTAAATTTAAGAGAAGCGTTAAAATTCATATTGCTTTAAAGCATTTTACTATAAACTAATGTTTTTCCCAGTTAAGGTTGGAAAATGATACTGTAAATACTAACAACTCTTTTATCCTTACATTGACTCAACCTTTTTTATTGTAGCCCAGATGAAGACCTATATATTTTTTAATATAACTTAATGCATGTTAATAATGCTTTAAATGTATTATAAAATGGTATGGTTCGATTGTACATTATCTCTTGAAATATAAATTAAGGTTATAAAAAATTAATTATAGTGTACTATTATTAATTTTGACCACTATGATCTCTTATTTTAGGGCGATTTCAGGACGTTAGACAATAGATGTGTGGTTTCTTGTACAAGATATATATTTATTTATTTATTTTTATATGCACTGTTTTTTATAAAAATTGATTTTGTTTTCTTCTTTTTTCTTTACTAGGTTCAGCCATAGATGTTTCAGAACAAAATGATAACTTGAAGCAGTTTCAATGTACTTTATGTAAAAAATCTTACAAGCAAAAAACTGGCCTTTATAATCATCAAAAATACGAATGTGGTAAAGAGCCCCAATTTCAATGTCCACATTGTCCTTATAAGGCTAAATTAAAAGGGAGTGTTAAAAGTCATATTGCTTTAAAGCATCTTCATATTAATTAATATTTTTTATTAGTACAAAATATTCATTTAGTTTTTTTCCTGAAAGAATTTATGTTAAAAAAAAATGGATTAGATATGCTGTTCATACAAACTATGGTAGATATATTTTAGAACATTATGGTAGTAATTTATCCATAAATTTTGTAGCCTATGTATTTTGCATTTTGACCTTTTTTATTTCTGTAATATAAATCAATAAACTTTTCTTTTTTTTATAAAATATAGAGTCTTAACTCTTTCTATGTATAGAACCGTATTTAATTTCTGCTTTAGCCAGTTTAGATGATTTATTTATATTTTAGTTGTGAAGTGAGTTTTATCTTAAAAATTTTCGTCTTGACCACATGTTCTTTACAGATGATTGTTTCTTAATTGTTAGTCATATAAATAAACAAATTAATTACTGATGTTGTTGTTAGTTCAAGATGTTGTTGATTCTAAATTTTGTTTGGAACTTTAAAAAAATAATTTTTTTAACACCTTGTGCGAATGTGAGTTACTGTTCCCCCAACCTGGAGATCCAGAGGCTATCTGCAGTACAATAGTCGGACATCCACTTCCCCATGTCATTTTCATTCTTCTTTGCTGAAATGGTCTCCAATCTCAAATATTTTAATTACTTGGTGTTTTTACAGTCTAGATGTGGCTGTAGATGTTTCAGAACAAAATGATAGCCCAAAGCTGTTTCAATGTAATTTATGTAACAAATCTTACAAGCTAAAATGTGGATTGTATAATCATCAAAAGTATGACTGTGGTAAAGGGCCCCAATTTTAGTGTTCTCATTGTCCTTATAAGGCAAAACTCAAGGGAAGTGTCAAAAGTCATATTGCTTTCAAGCATCTTAAAATTAAATAAAAGTTTCCGGGATATTAGAATTGAGTTATTTTTCTTTCTTTTTTTGAACTTGTTACATGTATTTTTTCAAAATTTCAATAATTGTAATCATTAACTGTCACTGAATATGACAATGCTTGAAAATGTCAATATTCTTTAATGTAATATTTATCAATTTTCTAATATATATTTATTTGTAAAAATTTTTTGAGATATTACATTTATAAAAATTAATTTTAAAAAAGTACTGAAAAGTTGTTTTCTACATCTATAATTATCTGTGAACTTTATGCACTACATCTTTAAATGACTTTTATCAGTTTACTTCTGTATTTTGTTCATGATCACCCAAAATAATGTGTTTCCATTAGTTATGTATGTTTTGTTTTTTTCTGATAATATTTAAAACAATGTGTGTATTTTAAAAAGAATTACAGTATAATGTAAATGTGGATGTTTATGGCTTTCATTTTTTGTATTTGACTATAAATAATTAAAAAAACATTGTTTATTGAATATATTTTTTCACTTCTACCCCTAAGAGTCATTAAGAACTAATAATTTTTCAGCTGTTTGATAAAAAATAAAACTTAAAAATACGCACAAAATATTAATATTTTGCTGCTTATACTGAAACATTCTCTCCAATGCAGTGGTCATTTTACCTACCTGATTGTAGATTGCATACCACTGAGTACACTTTACTTTTATCAAAGAAATATTTCAAATATGAACTTGCAAGTATGTACCAAACCCAACATTTTTATTCTTAAAGAAAAATAAGTAAACATATTCCATTCATTTACGAATAGATACCTGTGAATAATAGAGTACTATTTAAACATTTTTAATTCTTTTCCATTTATAGTTTTATTTTATTGGAAATTTACTGATTTATTGGAAACAATAAAAATTATTTAATATATAGATTATTAGTTACTATTATATGTTTATTATCATAGTATTATTATTAATAAGAAAAATTAATATATTATTGATTTTGGTTTTTCCTGTTGTTAGGTTACGCAGTAGATGGTTTAGTACGCAATGGCAGTCCGAAGCAGTTTCAGTGCGATTCTTGTTACAAATCTTATAAACAAAAAGCAGGCCTTTATAACCATCAAAAATATGAATGCGGTAAAGAACCCCAATTCCAGTGCCCACATTGTCCTCATAAGGCAAAGCACAAGGGAAACTTAAAGAGTCACATCATATTAAAACATGATATTAATATGATTAAAACATCATATTAAAATATTAGTCTTTATTAGAATATGAGTTTTATTTTGTAGTTTTCTTTGATATGAAAATTTTAATTATTTCAATGTAGCAAAAGCTTTCAGGTTAACATTCTACTGTAGCAAAAGTTGAATTTTTGGAAGAGGTAATTTTTAAATTGTTAAATACATAAATATTTTTAATAGTAGTATTAATTATATTTTTTTTTTACATAGAATACATTTATTAGGAGGCAATTAATAATAAATTCTCATGGAATGTTTTCAAAAAAATTAATAACATGATTTAAATACAACTAAAGGTCAGATTAACATTGGTGTTAATGTTTCTCAGTGGAGAATGGAAATTAACTTCCAGTAATTCAGCCTCTTAGTGAGGGAGGATACTCATGCTGTGATGAGGATCATATGCTCTTAAGAAGCCATGTCTAGTTTTGATGAAACTTTGAGTACACGGGCGCTATAATGGTTTCTTAGTGTTAAATCAGCTGTCTTCAGGACTTGGAAAAGGACAGGACTTGAGTGGCACTTCAGATTGCCTCATCAAATTTTGATCTAAGCTGGACCGGTATTTCATGTAGGTCTAGTGGTTTATTCATTGAGGGGAGAGTGTACCTACTCCTCAGCTGATTTTGACAAAACATTATCGTGAGCCATGAGTGAAAAATTGAGTATGAGTGAATATGAAAGAGATAGTCTGGGTTTCGGTCAAGAAGAAACAAAAGTAGTTGAAAACTTCTTCTTTACCACACCTCTGGTGATCTTTATTTTTATTTTTTATTTTTAATGGCTATGTTGAATTACAATAAATATTTTGTATTCTTATTTGCTCTATTATTACTACTTTATTTTCTATTGAACTCAATAAATATTATTTATTTCCCATCAACTTTTGTTGACTTTTAATATTCATCCCCATTGTCATAATATAATAATAATAAATTTTCTCATGTTTGTACATTGTCTTGAATTTTAGCATTCTTTCAATAATTCAAAATAGTTTTCCTAATTAATTCATATTCTAGTATTATTGCTTAAATTCCTTCACTTTGCTTGCAATGTGGTAGTTTTGGTCCAAAAGTCACTTTCACATTATACTACATTGTTATCATTAGATCGTTTTTTGTTTTGTCTTTTTCATTGTATGGTATTGAATTATATATTTTTCAGTTTATACAAAATTCGTAAAGAAAGGTCAATCCAAAGGAAAATCTAAGCTTTGAGTTTTTAACTGATTAAATGAACTAAAAAAAGTTTGTTAAAATTAAACTGTTCACTGTGACATCAATGTGATTTATTTTCTTGATAATAAATGTAATTCACTTGAATAAATAATGTGTTTTTGTTGATATTAAAAGGATTCTTAGTGGTAAAAAAAGTAAATTTATTTATCTAATGTTCTTTCTTCTGTGGATGATTACACTTGGATTTTATTTTTATATTATTTCTTAAATACAAAATATTTTTAAATTATTTCATGTTTGATTTCATGTGTGGCATAAATATAAAGCTCGGTAACTTTTAAATTAAGTGTTTTTGTATAAAATATTACTTTTTTTCTATTAACTAATAGTAAGTAGGTAAAGTGTGCTATGTATTGAACCTCTCAGTATTATAGCTATTATCAAATCTGTTTTTGCCTGAAGATCTAGGTTGTTTTAGATCTTGGGAAACAGTGGTTTGTCATACAAACTATTAACACCTGTCAACTCATAGGAACCTTTTAAGTCTTAATGAAATGGCACCCCATGGGCGTGTTGCCAGCCATGAGAAGGCTACCTGTTAGCAAGTCCCAAGATAAGTCAATTATGGTTTGTTACAAACATTTGTCAGAAATTCTTAATTTAAAAATAATTTTGATTCTTTTTCTCTCTCAACTTTTATTCTTTAAAATTTTTCCAACGTTACGGCCCTCAGGCCATTCTCAAGGATACTACCTACAAAAAGTTTTTTTATTTTTATATAACAATTACATTATTTCCTTCAACTACACACTGATTTATTTGGCCCTACTTTCAATATTGATGTCATTTCTTTTTCAAAATTTTAAAATTGCAGGCTAATTCCTTTGTCAGAAAATTTTTATGATATATGCTTTGATGGTGGCTGCGAGAAGCTAATGAGGAAGAAGGTACCAAAAGGTAACACTCCCTGATATTCAAGTGGGTGCTAGTCTGACCAAATTATGGGAAAGACAAGGTTAAGATACTCCGAGCTAGAAAGGGCACTTTGAGCGGGCCATAATGAAGAAGAGATGGCTGCCAACCACATCACTGATTGAACTTTACCACCTACAATGGCATGCATTCAGCTGCAGCTTTCCATCCCAGCTAGGTATTCATATATAATGTTAGGATATTTTATGACAAACCATGTATCTGAATCATTCATGGGTATTACTAATGTAAATAAATACTTTGTTCATTTGTGTAGCTTTCAGGATTATATAACCCACTACCACTCCCTAATATATATATATTATGTATTTCGATGGTAGTACTAATTTATGAAGAGATCTAATTGGTAACTGATAAACGCTAAGTGTTTGGAAAAGTAATCCAATCATAATAGTTTGGTAGAACCCAATTAATTTGAATTAATATAAATAATTTTGGATAATTACCATCAGTAATTATTCTGGCATCCCCTACACAACTAATATAACTGTTGGTTTTAATTGTTTTTGTTTTTTATTTTGCAGACTGTTTAGAGAAAATATTTAGGTGTCAATGCGGTCGAGTATACAGACGTAATCAAAGCCTTTGGAGACATCAAAGATATGAATGTGGAATGGAGCCTCAGTTTCCATGTTCGCAATGCTCTTATAAAGCTACCCAAAAACAAGCACTTCAAAGGCATTATATTACTAAACATATTGGACTTGATATCTCAATTTAAAATAATTCATTCATGCTTATAATTATTTTTTGGTTGTAATATTGACCACTTAGACTTTTCAAGATTTTAAAAATTGCAGTACATATTTGTTTTGTATTTTAACTCCTAAATTAATAACCTTGCATTATTTATTAATTTCATAATTTATGAAACAGTACGAGAAGTGTAATTATTAATAATTGTTGTATATTTAAGTTACCAATTTATTTTTTGAATTGTTAAATACTAACTTTTAATTATGAAAAAATAATTATATATGGTTGTTTATCCAGAATTTGAAGAAATTAGATTGGATTAGTTAGTTACATATGATTTTTGTATAGGCAATGTTGCAATTTGCATGAGCGATCATCCTTAAGTTTTTGGAAAATCATGAATAAGTAGTGGTAATCAGATATTTATTCTTTTTTGGAATTAAGATTTCAGTGCCGGAACAGTGGTTATTTATTATTTTAATATTTTCGTTGCTCTATCAAATTTATTGTTATCCATAACATTCAGTTTAACTGAATTACATAAACAAGTACACCGGATATCGCTTATAACGACCTTGCATATAACAATATATCGGTAATAGAGACAAATATATCTAGACTTGTGACTTTCAGAGGCTTACTAATTTAGTTATATTACTGTAATTCAACCACGGTTATGACAACTGATTTTCAAAGAAAGCTGTCATAATCCAAATGCAGCAATTTATTGGTATTTGGTCACCATAATTGATTTTAAAAAATTCCAATTTCACATTGTTATAAACAATCACTATACACCTCAGTATAGTGATTGTTTATAACAACGATTGACTATAATGACCGAATATGTCTGATCCATCCAATAATATCCCGTGTAATTTTAAAATCATCTATCTGTTTTCCTTCCTTTAGCAGATTTCACACAACCAACCTTACCTTAACAGAAAGTATAGGGAACCTATGATAATAGTACTATTGCTGTATATGACGTGATTATAAGACACCTTACCACTGGTACATTGCTTTAAAGATGGAACCACTTGCAATCAACCTTTAAGTTTTGTATCACTTCTAATTCTGAAAATTATCATATAAATATCTTTTTTGAATGATGTTTATTATTAGATCACTTACTTCTACTGCATATAATGTATCTTCCGTTAAAGCTTCTCTCTGGATGGAATATCTATTACTAATCCAAATTATTTTTATATTAAAACACTATAAAAGTGTTTTGAATGAGAATCTGTTCTTGATCATAATAAGATAATAAATCAGTGGTTAGACAACTCTAATTATTCTGGTGACAATTTATGAATTTTTAAATGGAAAATTTCTTGAAGATAATCTTTAATTAACTTTTAAAAATTTTATTTCATCATTGTATATTTTCAGCTTCTTTTATATTTGCAAAAAGTGTGAAAGAAAAATCCATTACTAATTGAAATAGATTTTTCTATTTACTACATTTAATTTGTAGAGATTTTTAAACTTTAAGCATTAATTTGGAATACTAAAATGAAAATTTATTATACTTATTTTTTTGGGTGAATTCCTTTCTTTAACAAATTTAATTAATCTTGGAACATCATAATTTTATGGAATAAATAAATCAATAGCTAATATTCTTATTATTTTTGTTAATTAAAATAAATATTTGATACCATTGTGTATATTTTTATACCTAATAATCCTTTTTTTCTTTTAATTTCCTCTAATAAATATTACTTTTTTTTTTTTTTATGAAGCATTTGTTATCTCATCCTGTTATGTTTATTTATATAAGGAATGGATTTCGGGATTATGTTCAATTTTTTGTTCTTTAAACATTCTGGTCACTGTAATATAATTTAGTTGTATGCAATGATTGAATTTACTAACTTAATTACATTATTTTTTATTTAATATTTTTACTAATACATTTTCAATTACATTAATCTGTATAAAATAATTAATACTTATTCTTCTTTATTATAAAAGGAGAAAAATGAATTTACTTCTAATACTCTTAAATCCTACAAATATTTTGAGATTAAACTTACTAACAGGTACTATAATCATGTTTATAGGTTTATAAAAAATTAAATAACACTAAAAATACTAAATCCAATTATTATTAGGAATTTTATTTGGTCTGAGTCAACCAAAAATATTTTTTACTGAAATTTATGTGCTCACAGTCAGGAAGATGATAGATTAGCATTGAACAAAAGAATGAAGATAATAAAGAAATAATGAAGAACCTGGAAATAAATTGAAGTGTTCTATTCTTAAATATTGACACAAAGATGAATCATCAACCAGAGGAAAACAAACTGGATCATGAATTTGGGAGAAATAATGAACTTAAGTATGATTTGAAACATCCATTATTGAAGGATTCAATCCTTAATATTTCTTGCTGTTTGATTGGTGTGACGGAAAAGTCCCCATGACCCCAATCGTATTGGCCTCTTAAGTCCCTAAGGAGGAAAGGTGGATTATAAGATATGGTGAGAATAAAATGCAATCAGGATAAGAATTTATTTCTCTCCTTAAATGGAGTGGGAAATATCTGGCACTCATATAAGCAGGATTGCACCATATTTTACTTGCACTCTGACTGTGAAAAAGTATGTTCCATTTCCTCAGTTTGATTATCTATGAATTATTATAGATTGTATAATCCCTTTTGGGATCTCTGGTAAGTTTGCGATATTTTTTTATCCTTCGGCTTCTCTTTTGTCAAGAGACTCATTGCTTTTTATTACAATGATACATTCAATCTGATCGATATATCAACAAAGGCAATAAAAATAGTTAACCAGAAAATGCCAAAATAGATTAAGTGTGAGAGAACCATGCCGATTTCCAAATTTTCTGCAGCTTATAAAACGCATAATATATTTCTTCTTTTTTCTAACCTATATTAGTTTTACTGCTCTTTCTAGTTATATATTAACTGTAAATTAATACAATGTATTATATAATAATGCAATACATTATATTAACTTTATAATATTTTTTTCTTTTAACTTTCATTTCTCATCCAAAAAAAAAAATAAAGTTATAAAAATATTAAATTCAATATTATTATTAATTTCTGTGTTATTCCATTTCAGCTATCAACTTTTTGGTTTTGGAAACAAAAAAGACAAAAAGATATGAATGTACAAAATGTGGAAAATGTTATTCCTATTATTCTGGTCTTTACAACCACAAAAGGTTTGAGTGCGGAAAAGATCCTCAATTTCAGTGTCCATACTGTCCATATAAGGCTAAAATGAAGAATAATCTTAAAACTCATGTAATTTGTAAACACACAAATGAAAATAAGGATTCTTTTCTATTACAAGCTCAAAAATAAAGTTGTATATAAAATTGTGTATTCTAAACATTTTTTCTCTCTTCCTTTGTCCACATTATCCTAAACCATTTAAACGATGAAATTCATTAGAAGTTTATTATGTAAAACAATCTTCTTCTTTTTTTTTTTTTTTTTTTTTGTATTTTCAATTTGAGTTTGATGATTTTAATTTTAGGGTCTAGACAAATAAATAATATCTTAACTACAGTAGACTTGCTTTAATGGAACACCTCCACTAGTCCGACTCTAGTGTTGGAACATGTATGGTTGGCTGAGGAGGGAGGGCATGAATTGGCCTAAATTTGAATGAAAAAAAAATCTAGACATTGCAATAAGTGTTGCTTTTAAAACAAAAACAAAATAAATAAACAGTAAATGATTGTTTCAAATCTTAAATTTTCTTGTTAAGATTTAATTGTTCTATTTTGAGTGGTCATTTATTCTTCTTCTTAAAGTTCTTTTGTTGAACATATTGTAAGGAATAAATGTACCTACATATGATGAATGAATATTTTGTATTTTTATCACAACTTTTATTAAACTTCTAATACAGTATAATGCAGTGTATAATTTTCCATTTCCCCTCTGTAGTCCTGAAACTATGAAATATTCAACAAGTGTCTGGTCCTCTTGTTGTTGGATTAGGGAGAGTTTACTGTATGGGTATTGAATTAAAAATGATATGTCATAAGTGTACTTCAATATATTATGTATTTTGAATTAATTTGTTTTATTCTATTAAGTTGTTTTTATAGGATTTAAATCAATTATTGACTTTGTTATAAGCATTTTATACAGTTTACAAATTTAGTTGAAAAACTTGTCTATGATTACAGGTGCGAATGACAAAAGAAAAAGAAACTTTCCATGTGACACTTGTGGTAAAACTTACTCCTATCGTTCTGGATTGTACAATCACAAACGTTTCGACTGTGGTAAAGAGCCACAGTTCTCCTGTTCCTATTGTCCTTATAAGACCAAGATGAAAACCACTCTTAAGAGGCATACCATTAGGCACTTATCAAAAATTGATCCATATCAGTGAATACTTAAATTTGTATATTTTCATACAAGATAACTTTCTCATTTCTGGTTAAGTTGTATATATATATATATAAAAAATTAACACATATGATTCACGAATACTAGTTTAACGTCAAAGTACTATAGTATGCTATGAATAATAGTTTATATAATTTACAATGTATACCGGAAAATTAATTTGTGAGTAGAAAAATATGTCAAGTTTAAAAGTTTTGTCTGCATTGAATTTGTTAACTTTTATCATCTTTCATTAAATAATTTAATATTATCTGTGTAAAGTGTTACACTTTCTTCTTTATTGCCTATTACCGATAATTTTATATTTTTTTAACTGTGTTGTTTGTGCCATAAATTAAAAAAAAAATGCAAATATTAAATATATTTTTAAAAACTTATAATGAGGAACTTAGGAAGATCTTGGTTAGCTTTTCTGTATGGTCACAAGGGTACACAGGGGATATGCTATATAAAAGTCACTTTCTGAAATTTCCAATATAATATTTAATAAAAGAAATTATGAAGAAGATGGTCAGGGGTGTGGTCAAAAGAGAACAAAAGTAGTTAACAACTATTTGACCACACCCCTCATCGTCTTCTTCATAATTTCATATTATATGGTCAATTATTTATATATTTAATAAAAGAAATATTTAAAAAATATATTTATAAATAAAAATCATCAAGACACACATCTGTGTGTTGCTATATTTCACTTTGCACCCACAATTATTCAGTGCGAACCTCTGGTGTTTGTATGTTGTAGTACCCTATAGATTTCAATCATGTGTTCTGGTGGTACTATGTCGATAGCTGTAGAGGTGTGGGGATATAGTGATTAACCTAGGATTTTTTTATATTTCGTCAAATTGATATAGCTCCATATTCTTGGACTTTTTTTTTTTTTAGCGATTGTTCATTTTATTTTCCTCATAAATTTCAGATGTTCATTTATGTTAGTTAAAAAATGCACTTAGTCATCTAAACATCATGTGCATGAATTAAGAGACTCAAAGTTACTTCTGCTGTTGACCCGAACTTGCTTGAATTTCTTCACATTGGCATTCAGAGCACACATTGCATCATCACCCCTTGGGGCCATCACAATACTTTATTTTAATTAGACAGTCTATTCTCCTTGTCTGTGCCAGTTCTAAGTTGATCATTCTATAGTGACCAAAGAGCCTGTCAACCTATCCGGCGCGCGTTAGTGCAGTAACTAGACAGCCAGAGCCTAGCAGCAAGGAAGGAGGGAGGCTAAGGCATGGGACCGAGCTAGGATCGAGGCGTAAAACGCCTTTCACCTCGTCCAGGCCCAACACATTGAGACCGCTCCACTTCCCACCCAAGCCTGGTGTGCCATGATCCTCAGAGCCAATCCTTATCCCAAAGTTCCAAACCATATCTCCCTCATAACTTGTTACTTAACTTGTGCGTGCGATCTGTCCTGGCTGTGGTTGTGGGCACTTCTTCACTCCGTCTCCGGCTTGTGGTGTGGGATCCACACTAGACTGAGAGGAGCAGAGCGAAATTAATGGCAACCATTCTTTTCTGATTTCTCTTCGTGCTTAGGGTTGATTGCAACATCTGTTCACAAAAAACCCTTCTCTACTTCAGTCATCCAGGGTCTCGCTGGAGTATTTGCTATTATCACCAAGATCTGCACTTGTGGAGCTCCAGGCATCCTTCCAAACCCTTCTGCAGACACCAACAGGACCCTCTTATTCGTCAAAGCTTAATAGCGACTCCCCATGAGGAGTGGCCTGCTTTGTCAATACATCGCTATCCATTTAAAGGGTTATTTGCTTCAGTAGGTGAGTTGTTACATGCTTCTTAGCGGATTCCAACTTCCATGTCCACCATCCTATTGTCTTAAGCAACCAACGCCTTTCATGGTTTCACCTGAGCATAGAATCAGGTGCCTGTAGGGTGGCTATGGCAGTGTTGCCACTTTAAATTTGGCCAAAACTTAGGTTGTGGCTAGCAACGTATGAGAGGGCTTGGTGTAGACTAAGTCTGGGTGTAGAACCCAATCAACTTTGATATCTTGATGGACTCAATCATTCAAATGGCTGAACACCCCAACGATACTGATCTGTAACAATGTGTCCGGCAGGAATAAACACTTTATGGCTCACTTCTTTGGTGTTGAACTTAAGAAAAATAAGATTTGGAGTTTTGGACATAGTGGCTGAATTTTTGGCCAAGTTAAAGGTGTCAAAACTTTCATAGCCATCCTCCAGCCCCTACTTAGTTTCCAATCACTTCATTTTGTATCACTGAATCAACAAAGACTATGTAGGGAAGCGATTCGACACAATTCCAGCGGCTACTTTGACAGGTTCCTTATAGAAAGCCTTTCCTATGAAGAGTTCCAGGGAGACTGTGAACAATACAAAAAATGCTGGCAGCAGTGTGTTGATGTCCGGTTTTTATGTATTTTAGACTTTAAGTTCATTGTAGAAAAATGTTTAATATATTTTTAGTCCTCAAACCATCATTGAAATGTTGTAACACCATGTAAGTCGTCAATATAAACAGGTAATAGGAACACTTGGTATGAGAAGGAGAGATTTTTTCCTATTGCTTGATGAAGTAGATAGAATCTTGATTGACCTCAAATTAGAAACTCTTAGAACAAGGGATCTCATTTAATAGGAAAGCTGAGACATTTTTCCTGACTGTAGAAAATAAGAAATTAGTTAAAAAAATTGTTGATATATTGAAGAGTGGTAAGACATTTTAATCAATTTTTACAGTGATTTGATCTAGGTCATAATCATTAGTTCGGGATTGGAATTCATTCTGGAGAGAATATTTCATTTGGGATAAAAATACTAATTGAAGGAAATAAAAGCTATCTAAGTTAAATGGATTTTGAGGAATTGTGTAAACAAAGGATTGTTTTGTGATGTATACAATCAATTGTCAACAGTGTCAACCCTGATGATTTATGATCAGGAGTGGTAGTAAATTAATAGATCAAAACTGTCTTAGTTTTATTGGAAGGGTCAAATGATTTATTTTATATTTGTAAATGATGAAACATGAGTAAAGTGAAAATCCTTAATTCTGCATTAATTCATGGTTCTTTTTCATATTATTTGTGTATTAAATTATATTGGGGGCAGTTTTAATATTTGATTAACACCTAGCAGTGAAGCTATTATTTACTAATAAATTGATATGTTAAAAGGTGACTTGTTTATTACATTGGTGTTTTTGATTTATATTAGTATTCAAAACTAAATAATTATTATTGATATTGCTGTGGAGAAAAAATCTAGCTAGTTTTGCTAATTCGAGGACATAGTTTAACTAACTGGAATCCTATTATTTCGTTACTGATTTTTCTTTTGAATTCCAAGAGGTCCTGTCTCCTTGAATTTTTAAGTACGTATGTATAAATGTGTTTTGAAAACTACTTCTGAAAGGTGTGTTCAATGTTAAAAAGTGGCTCAATTTCATAAAAATAAGGTATTAATAAGATTATTTTTGTTATTTTTAGAAACTACTAAAAAGAAATTTGAATGTGATGCCTGTGGAAAGTTATATACATACTCATCGGGACTGTACCAACACAAAAGGTTTGATTGCTTCAAAGAACCCCAATTTGAATGCCCTTATTGTTCCCATAGATCGAGGAGAAAAGGTGATCTGAAAGCTCATGTGGCTAGGAAGCATACATCATTCATATTTGCTGATCTGTTTAATGTTAAGTAGTAATGTGCTGTGAAAAATAAATCCATATTCATATTATTTGACTTTTAAATTATTATAATGTTAAATATATAGACTTTTTCCTGTCTTATAATTTATTTTATCAACTCCTACAAATTTATTTGAATTAGGTTACAGTGTTATTTATTGTTGATATAAGGTAATTTATACCTTTGTGAAGTAAGGCAGTGGTTCTAACATTTTTAGTAAAGACCATCTTCACTTAAGTATAAATGCATGCTTCCCATCTCCTCATCCTTTGATTTGAACAATAATTTCTTTCTTTTTAAAAAATATGTTTCTATTTCATAATCTAGGAAATTATATCTATAAAAAAATAATGTATTTAATTCAAAATGAGTATAAACATTTTTATATCTCAACAAAAGAAAGCAGTGAATTGGTTTTGCTTTAAACCGCCTCTTATTATTTGTATCTTAAACCATTTCTATACCAGTTATTATTATTTTATTTTATTTATTTCCATTTCCATATTGTCTTTTAATTTAAATTGTTGTTTACTGTTTTGAGTTCCTTTCTAGCTACCTTATCCTTTGATCCTTTATGGGTTACTACTAATTAACTTCCGACTTAAATCATCTTATTAACATCCATACTGATAATAAATGAACACTTTCATGGATTAATCAGTTTCTTATTATATCCTACTTATACTTAGGATGTGTCAAAATAAATCAAGAAAACAGTGCATAAAACATGTAGTAGGAAATTGCATAGCCATGGGCATTTGTTGAATTTCCATTAAAATTCCTCTAGCACCCTTTGCTAAGAACCACTAGTACTACTACATAGTAATATATTTAGTAGTCAATTTAGAGATCTAGTAAGCTTATGTAAATTTAATTAATTTCTTTGTACATAACAACCTTAAAACATTATTATTTTAAATGAATGGAATATGGTCCGGGTGAGTAAAAAAAAAAAAAAAAAATCAAATAGTAAATAATATTACTATTTTATTTTAATACCGCGCCCGGACCATATTCCATTCATCTATACACACGGTCAATCAATAATCTTCCATTATTAGTTTATTGATTATTAATGTTGATTTGCTGTACTTTAATTAATTTTGTCTGCTTCGTTTTACTTCTAACTCAAATATTATTTGCCCAGTCCATATTCTACCTGGTTAGAGGAAAATCTTCCACTGGGGCTCTCAGTTTAGGTAACAACACGTGAGGTTCAAAAATTCGGGAATTTAAAACGCTCATTATGTTTATTATTATGTTTTCTCGGACAGATCAACAGCCTGTGGAGTGGAGGCTGATTAAGATAAAGGACTGTTTTTCTGTTATGGGCTCAGGTGCATCAAAACATATATTTCAGTCGAAATGATAATAGAAAAAAAATAGATAAACATGTATCCATGGAGTAAATTGTATTTGATTAACAGTGAAACAAGCCAAATATGTTTTAAAATAGTAAAGAAAGCTGAACCGTAAATTATTCTATATTAATAAACCAATTAGGAGATAATTAGTGGACGACGAAGAGAGGCAGTGAACTAGTTCCAATGAACGGGCCCTAAATCACAAGATTTGCCGCAAGATTAGGATAAGATAGAAGGGAGCTTGTGATCTGTGGTTAAATATAGGAACCGGTTCTTCAAAGAACGACCGGTCACAATTAGGAACCGGTTGTTAACTCCTTTCGTCACAGTCACAGTCTAGTATAGTCCCTTCTTTATTAGTTCCCTAGTCCCTCAGGAATCCTGCCAGGAAGCCAAAAGAAAAAAAACTCTCAGATCTTAAAAGCGATGCTAATTTATTTAATTGCTTAGCAAGCTCCGTTTCAAAGCAATTACTGAACGGCTCAATCCCATATTTTAACAAATTATAAATAAAATTATTCCGAGAGATTTCATTTTATTATTAGGTCTTCCCGATGGTTTTTCCTGGGTTAAATAAGGATAAAACATACCTGTTCCCGAAACATAATGTTTAGGTACATTAACCTTTATAAGCTTTTTAAACGTTATTCTCACTGGGTTGTAGCTGGTTCAGGTAAATATACAAAGCATTAATTGTAAGAATAAAGCATATTAACGTAATTATAAGCTTTTTAAACGTAATTTTCAGTAGGTTGTTGTTTGTAAATATGGAAAAAATTCAGTATTGTAAGAATAAGGAATATTAACCCTTATAAGCTTTTTAAATGTAAATCTCACTGGGTTGTAGCTGGTTCAGGTAAATATACAAAGCATTAATTGTAAGAATAAAGCATATTAACGTAATTATAAGCTTTTAAAGCGTAATTTTCAGTAGGTTGTTGTTGGTAAATATGTAAAAAATTCAGTATTGTAAGAATAAAGAATATAACCCCTTATTAGCTTTTTAAATGTAAATCTCACTGGGTTGTAGCTGGTTCAGGTAAATATGCAAAACATTAATTGTAAGAATAAAGCATATTAACGTAATTATA
>NW_027109100.1:1039967-1041390 GCF_000696795.3 Halyomorpha halys
AAGTTATTTCTACTTGGGAGTAAAAAACTGAAATTATGAGGAAGAAAAAGCTCTCCTAATTTTCATAAGTATTCTTTAACAGTGGTATTGAAGAACAATTAGCGAATCAATTTTATAAGAATCTCTTAATTTATTTTTCTTTTGAAGAAATTTATGGAAGGAATGATGTGATATAATTACATATAAGATGGAAGTTTCTTCTTAAATGCATGTAAGGTAAGTTCAATGAAATCTGTAACAGATGAATTCCTATTCTAATTTCTATTCCTCTCTTTTTTATTTATTTTTTTACTACCTATTGCTGAGTCTGTACCGCCGCCAGCAACTTCTAGCAATTTTTGTGGTTATGCTACCATCCAGTTATGCATAGGATGTCCCAAGTATTAGTCGCAACAACTTTTTATTTGTTGCTCGGTCTTTTAATTCTTCTTGTTCTACAAGAAGCTTCCTTGGGAACTCTTATTCACCCATGTGTGTCACAAGCCCTATCCACCGCAATAGGGCCTATGATAACCTGAACAGAAAATTCTGCTCTTTAGATAAATCACATAAATCTCATGGTTTCTACCTCTCCTCTAGGTTCTATCCTTACCAAATATCCTTCAAAGGATTTTCAGCTCTAACACAAGAAGATTTTCTTTTCTGGTCTTTGTCGTAGCACTGATCAGATTATATTCCAGTACATGTGTAATTTTGTTTTTGTGAGAGCATATGGCTGCCAAGTTGTTTTCATAGGCTGGAGTAGCTCTGGTTAGGAGATATTATTTTTCTTCTAATCTCAACTTCTGAATGATTGTCCTGGGTCACCATCGAGCCCAAATATATGAAGTTAGTGACTGGTTCAAATTTGGCCCCTAAGGCCACTATCTCATCGGAGAGATGCAATCATTTATATCTCTATTACCAAATTTCTATTCCTACTTTTATTGATTCCCCCCCCCCAAAAGCATATTTCTTGATGAGTATAATATCTTGTTACAACTCAACAATATCATTTAAAATTGTTTTTTTATTCATCTATTGTGTTATTATTTTGATTATTTCCTTTTCAATTCATATACACTTTGTAAAGATTGTTGCATTATATTTAATTTATATTTTTGTTTAATAATATTTTATGTATCATTCTACTTTTTTAATATTACAGCTGATTGGTTACTTTATTATTTAGGTTTCAGATGCTCTGATTGTGGCCATAGATACAAATATGCTAAGAGCCTTACAAAACACAAGAAATATGAATGTGGAAAGGAACCTCAATTCCAATGCCCATATTGTCCACATAGAACCAAGCAAAAAGCAAATATGAAGAGTCATATTGCGCTTAAACACCATACTGTTAATAAGGATTTTTACTGAATATATAATGTTTGAAATGTTTGCAAGTAGATGTAAAAATTGAATTTCTTTTTTTTTTTTTTTT
>NW_027109100.1:1041440-1043016 GCF_000696795.3 Halyomorpha halys
AAATAATTTATTTTCTTAGCTTCTAATTTTGGTTTCTAGACCTTCATCAGGTTAAAACAATAATCCAGATAAAAATAAACAAAGCAACAATTTGGTGTTGCCACATAGGTAAATCTTATATAAATATCCAACGGCCCTTCTCCCATGCTTGCCAAATGAAGCCAAATCAGATAAGCTTTATCAGATGGACCAACCACAGTTGCAAACAAATTGATGTAATACTACCACACTGTGCATTAAGAACTCTTTTTGGAGCACATAGAGATCTTTTTGTATTTGCCTCTAAAACCAAACACCTGTTGGTTGTTATTACACTGTTCCATCTACTCCTGCTCTGGTGCAATATATCCAACTCTTCCAATATATTCCATTTTTACCTTATTACAATGCAAGCTTTTACAATATATCCAGTTATTGCAATATTGCCAGTTTTCATAATATATCCAACTATTGTTATATATTGTACTTTTGCAATATATCCAACTATTGTTATATATTGTACTTTTGCGATATATCCAACTATTGTTATATATCAAACTCTTGCAATATATTCCACTTTTGCTATATATCCAGCTTTATTCCTTTGAGTACGTTTTTTATCTCCATCAGGATATCTGAGAGGTAAAGAACATACCTGGTATTTAGAGGAAGGATCTTATTACTATTATGCTGCAAACTCCTGAGAAATCTTACATAATTTGCTCAATGTAATGTGGTTTACTCTAATAGTCAGAGCCCCCAGTTCAAAGCAGAACACTGACATCCTCCAAGATTATTTATTATCTTAAAAAAAACCTAAGACCTTTTGTAATCTGATCACAGAATTAACATGCCAAGAAGGTTGCAAGCAGTGATGAATACAAGGAAAATAAGTAAAAAAAAAAATGTTCATTTTAAAACAACTTAAAAAGTTGACCATTTACAAATATTAATTGTATTACTACTGGAAATCATTTACAAATTTTTTATAGCAATGAAAGGTATGTATTATATTACTAATTTCTGTTCATATTTTTATCTTATATTATAAAAAGATCAAAATCATTCAGCAATATATTTTTATTTAAATGTTACAGATAAACCATATTCCTGTCCATTTTGCAGTAGATGTTATCGCTACAAGGATAATCTTAGAAGACATGTAAAATATGAATGTGGAAAGGAACCTAGATTTGAATGCCCTCATTGTCCTCACAAGACAAAACGCAAGGGATCATTGATGTTACACATTTATAATAAACATAAGTTGTAAATTCAGTTCAATTCCAAGGAAAATGAATGAAAAATGAGTTGTTAATTTGATATTAAAAATGTCTCAGTCAAATGTTTTAATATTTCATTCGGTACAGTTCAAAATTTATTTTGTATTGTCTTATTCTAAAGTAATTAAATGCAAAAATATATTTTTAAATATAAAAATTTTTTTTTTTTAAATTTTAGGCACACAAATATAACATAATAGTACAAGAGCCCAAAAAGAGAAAAAAGGGAGTTATCTCACCCCAATTTTTGATTACTTTAATGAAAACTATGTATAATTAATAGTCAAAATTGATGAGTCTGCCAAGTATAGGTA
>NW_027109100.1:1043846-1065225 GCF_000696795.3 Halyomorpha halys
ACATCTGTACGTCAAATGGTTTTTGAGATATAAATTTTTCAAAATAAATTCACTAACTACTGATCTTTCAGTACTTCCCATACAACATTTTTGTGAAATGTTGCTTTTCAAAAAGCTATATCTCGAAAACTATTTAACGTAAATAACTTATTAGGGCTCATATTTTAGCAAATTTACTCTTCTTTAAATGACGTTCTCTTAGGTTTTCTTGTGTTGTTCCTACTTTTTAAGATATAGAACTCCGAATGAAAAATAAGTTTTTTTTATCGCTTTGAAACAGCCACCATTTTTAATTCCCCCTACCTATACTTGGCAGACTTATCAATTAAACTATTAATTATACATAGTTTTCATTAAAGTAATAAAAAAATTGGGGTGAGATAACTGCCTTTTGGGCTCTTGTACTGTAATGTGATAGTATGCATAGGTAACATAGTTGTGTGTAGTTTTAAAAATCCATTATGCCTTAATGTCTGGATAATAATCAGAAAGCACAGTATCCATTTTCTAACAAATTGAGGAATACATATGAAATTTTAGAAAGCCCATAATTTGAAAATAGTTGAAATGTTCATAACATGGAAAATGGAGATTAAACAAAATATATTTTAGTTTACGAAAAAAAACAAATTTGTTTAATTGTAAACCCAGTATTTTCAAATAAATTATAATTTTTTTATATTTACTAATAAGTTTATAAATTATTTAGAATCAATTTTATTTTATTTTTCACCTATATATTTCTATTGATGATATTGTAAAGAAGTTCCCTTGCAAGAATACTTAAAAAAATTTGAGCTGCTTCTCAGTTTTCAATTTTAATCAAAATCTCAGATCATGTGAATTGTGCAGGGAATGGAATAGCACTAAAATAAGTATACATACCAACCTCAACATAAAATGTGATAATTTCATTGATATTTATTTTAAAAAAGAAGTTTATTTCATAGTTGGAAGGTGTCATTTAGCTCATTTAACCTATCCACCAAATTTTATAAAAAACAATAAATGAATAAAATTAATGAAATTGTTTAAAATTAATACTTTTTAGTTTCGTAACTTTATATTCATTGGTTGGTGTTTGAATTTCCCAAAAGCCCTGACTACTCAGTTGTGAGCTTAAAAACACTTCTTACTTTGTCCTTGATTAACATGAACTTTTGTTGTGTATGCTTGTGTTGGCCATCATTAATGTTGCAATAAATTTAGATATTGGTTACCAACTAATTGTTATCATTGTGGGGAGTTGTGGATTACATTTTTTACCAAAAAGTTTTTTCGTCAGTATGAGTAGAAGTTGGCTGGGATATGGGATCAAGAAAGAAAAATACATAGATAAGTGTAAAATTATTTTAATGTATGCCGACGTTGGGACCTAAGCTGTAGGGCTTTATTAGGGTAACAACTTATTCAGGCGTGTTAGTACATATTAAAATTAATTTATACTTCTCTGTTTGTTTTTCTTCCTTGTTCTTACACCCTAACCTATTTCTCCTTGAACTAGTAATATGTTTAGTAATACCTTTACTTTTTTAAAGTATCTTGATATCTGTATATAAATATGATTCAAATGCTTAAAGTTTTATTTTCATTTTTTATATTTTATTTGATAATATTTCCCTCAGTTACTTTTTATTTTAAAAAATGGTTTGTCAATATACTTATTAAAAAATTAGAAGATAGAGATTTAGAATTTTTTAAATTAATAAATATATTAATTTTGTTCTTTATTTTCTTAAACTTCAAGAATGTATCTTTCAATAGCATCTCAATTTTCTTATCAGCTGAAGTCCATATCTCCCTCTCTATATGCTTAAAAATCTTTTTGCTATCTAGCAAAGTGATACTAACTGTTTTGGTAGATTTTGTCTCTTCAAATTTTCTAAGCTATCTTTTTTGTTTTAATATATTTATTCCAAATTATTATTATCATTCTGGTGGCTCCTCATAAAATTGTATCATGTTTATAATCTAATATTAATGTTATTAGGAGAGCTGAGGTATCAATGTAACAATTGCTTCAAATCTTACCGTTACGTCAAAGGGCTTCAGAGGCATCAACAGTATGAATGTGGTAAGGAACCTAGTTTTGGATGTCCTCATTGTCCTCACAAGACAAAACGCAAGGGTTCATTGATGTTACATATCTATAATAAACATAAGTTGTAAATTTGGTCAAATTCAAAGTAAAAGAAATCAAAAAAGAGTTGTTAAATTTGTATGGAAAAAATTCTTAGTCAAATTTTTTATGTTTAATGTAATATTTAATTTTGTATAGTTTAATAGCTGTGTTAATGTATTTATTTTATATTGCTGTTATTCTGAAGTAATTAAATATATTTAATTCATATATATAAAAAAATTGGATTTTAAGGTTCTAGGTGCACAGAGAATATGACAAATATTGTGAAATGTGGCAACAGAATTGTATGTTATTCAGCATAGCATCTTTGACAGTTACACTGAGCACTATGCCATGCCAATAAAGTTTTTACTAACCTGTCATACAACATAGTTTGTATGTAATAATAAAAATACCTCATGTCTCAATAACACTGAGGAAACACCATTAACCACAGTGACTATTTTCTAACCGATTGAGGAATATGTATGAAATTGCAAAAGTCAATAATTTGGAAAATGGTTAAAAAGTCCCATAACATATAATGGTGATTATTTAAAATATATTTTAGTTTACAGCTACTTTTCTATTGTTATTTATTTATTTTTTTTGTAAAATCAATGTTTTCAAATTAAATATAATTTTATCGATATTTGCCTTATAAGTTTAAATATTATTTTGATGTAAATATTAATAATCATTTTCATTTTTTTTTTACCTGCATTTCAGTTGGTGATAATGTAAACAATTTCCCTTGAAAACAAAATGAATAAAATACTTTTATGATAGTTTGATAGCAGGTTTCTCAAAGTATCCACAAACTGTTTGTATTGTAGGGCAAGTTGGGAATGGATCACTACTGAAACATATATACCAACCAATCTCAACACGAAATGTGATCATTTTATTTTTTTTTAAAAAAACTAAGAGTGTATGTTGTTTTCATGCAATACCCCATCAATTTTCTTTTAATCCAAAATCCATATCTGCTGTTTATATGGATACTAGTCCTTGTGTTACTCTCCTTGTACCAAAGAGATATTAACTGTTTTGGTTGAATTTGTCTATAAATTTTGTATGACATTATTTTTTTACTTTTTTACTTTTTTTATTTCAAATTATTATTAGTATTAATTTTCAAATTATTACTATCATTCTTGTGGCTATTGAATATTAATAATAATATTAATGTTATTAGGAGAGCTTAGACATCAGTGTAACGATTGCTTCAAATCTTATCGTTACATCAAAGGGCTTCAGAGGCATCAACAGTATGAATGTGGTAAGGAACCACAGTTTCTCTGTAAGTTTTGTTCTTACCGAACAAAAAGAAAAGAAAATCTAACTATCCATATTTATAATAAACATAGCAATTCCAAGATATTATGAATTCTAACTAGTTATTATTTGAAATGTTATGTATGAAATTTAATGTATTAAATTTAAAATAAACCAATAACAATAATTTTGGTTTAGTACTTTATTTCATCACAATTATAGACACCAGTTCTTTATACAAACATTTTATCCACTTACAGAATTTTATATGAATTCCTTTAATTCCAGGGTTTAATTTTTTATGTTCCTTTAATTCCTTTTTAATTTCAGGGTTGTTGTACACTTGTGAAGCCTGTAACAAAAGTTATAGTCATTCACGTACCCTCAAGAGGCACAGAAGGTTGGAATGTGGAAAAGTTCCTCAATTTCATTGTCAGTGGTGCAGTTTTAAAACAAAAAGAAAAGAAGGTCTAACTTTACATGTTTATAACAAACATAACATATCCTACAAGTAACCAACCTATTCTGACAAGATTAGGGGGTCAAGTTTTCATTCCATGGGGCCCCACCAAATAAAAATCAAACCCCCCAGGCTGCATTCGAAGTGGCGCAGCTGCAGATTTGAGGTTGTTAAGGTGACGTATCGTCTCCCTAGACTACAAATAGCCTCACTATTCAGCTGACAGCTCAGAGTGAGACAAGAGAGCCCAGGCAAAGGCTGTTTACAAAGGAGTCCGTTGTAGAAGTTGTCTAGTGGTCCGGTCCCTCTACTTGGCAGGAGTTCTGCAAGATAATAAAGATATATAAGAGAGGTGCTTTTTCAGTTAGTGAAAAGACCATGCTGTGAACTTATAAGCCACACACTTCCTCATGAAAGATTTTTCTCCTACTCATAAATCACACAAAAACACATAGAATGTTAGAGAACTGTAAAGTATAAACAAATAATTCATATATTTTCAACTTGAGTGAAAACATGTTATATTTTGAATCTAAATTAAGTAATTCTGAAAAATATATAAATAGAAGCAATTCTTCATTTTGGTTTTGTTACTTTTTTTTTTCCTTTTAATCAGAAAACCCTCAACAGATTGAACAACTTTGACTGTAAATTTATTTTAAAACTGTATATTTTGCTAAGTTGCTAAAGATCTATGTATATGTTTGCCCTTTATCAATTTACCATACTAATGAAACAATCTAGCTTATTATAACAATTTCAAATAGTTAAAAATATTTTACTGTTTTATCTGTAGTTAACTGGTAATTTGAAAAAAAATCATAAACTGATATAAGTACCATGTTAAATAAATAATTACATCATTAATAAATCAAACACTAATGTTCTTTTATTTTCATATATTGTAAATGGTACATATTTGTTCCCCAGAACCCATAAATCTCCTTTTATTTTCATATATTGTAAATGGTACATATTTGTTCCCCAGAACCCATGAATATGAATATGGTCCAAGTATGAACTTGATATAAGACAAAAAATTGAAAGCATGGCGTTTTATGCCAAAAAGGTCTGATCAGTTAATTTTCTGACATTGGTGAACTCATAGTTTTATTTTTTTAATCTATCATTGAATACTTCTTAAATATTGAATGAATATTATTTTAAAACTAATTTTTTTTTTATTATAAATTTTAGGCTTACTGTATGGCTGTTCTTTCTGTGGCAAGAGATATTCACAATCACGCAGTCTTAAAAAACACTTGAAGTATAATTGCGAGAAAGCACGACAATTTCAATCTTTTTAAATTGTTGAGGTGAAAAACTTCTAAGTTGAATATAATCTATTCTATATTTTCCATTGTACAATGTTTTGAGACAATTGTCCCATATTCATGCACCTTTATAATACTAAAAATAATAATTTATTTTCATCCATGTCATATATGTGTATATGTAATTCTTGTAATTCTATTTATCCCATACTTGTCATATTTTTAATTTCACTATTGAAATCGTGTCATCCATATATCATACTTGAAAATTGTTTTACACTGCATTATTTAAAGTATTTTCCTGCACTATTGCTGCAATCATCTCTCTCTTGCACAAACCAATGCTCAATATTGGACATTACTTCTTTGGACCATGTCAACATGTCTAGTATACTGTTTTGTTACCTCCCTATTGATATGTATAATTTTAATCTATTGTGTAATAAAAATTAAAATTTATGATTTTTTATGATTGGAGTATTTTATTCTCATTTATTTTCTTTGATTTTTTATGTTTATATGGCTAATCTATTTATAATATCAATGTAATGTGTATTTAAATGTTTTGTGTCAGTTTTATTGTTGACTGTCTTTAATATTTTTGGTTATATAGATTGCTTCCAGAAACCTTCAGCTTTTAGTGTTTTGTATTATGTCTATTATTGTGGGATTTTTGAAATTGAAATTATGGTTTAACATTATGCTGTGGTAAGCCAGTGCAGTGCAATTTGTATTTTTGACATTTTTACTGTTAGTGATATGTTGCTTGATTCTGGTTTCTAGCTTTTTGGATGTCTCTCCAATATATATTTTCTCACCATTTTCACAATCTATCTTGAATACAGCATTTAACTTTTCCATTTTATTTATTTTGTCTTTCATGTTAGACAGTTTGGGTTTCAACTTATTTTTATTATATAAACCAGTTATAATATTTATATGATCATATTCTATTAATGTTCTTTTTATTTTATCAGTTAGGCCTGGTATGTATTGTAGTTTAATGAATTTTTTTTTTTTATCATTATTTGATGTTTTGCCTTGTCCTTTTTCACTATTATGATTAACTGTAACCCTATTGTTTTCTTCCGTAAAAGTCAGTGATTCTCCTCTTGACTTAGTGTTTTTGCTGTTCCATTTTTCTTTGTTGGTCTGACTGTTTTTATTTCTCTCAATCTCTATTTTCTATATTGTTTTTGGTTGTATGATTGTTGTTTATTTTATTGTACCATATTCTATTAATCAATCTTTTAGAGTAAAAATTTTCTATTAACATGTTTTCTGTTACTACATGTCTTACTTCTGTTACTTCTGTCTGTCTTGATCTGTTCCATGTATATGTTGTCTGTTTAGTTAATTGCTCTGTCTTTCAAATTTTTGACTATGTTTAGTTTTTGATAATTTGTGTAGTTTGAAAAATAATTTAATAATCTATTACTACTATTGCATTTTTTGGTCCATTTAGTGGTTATTTTGTCCCTATCTAAAATAATATCCATATCCATAAATCTGATTTTTTTTTTTTTATTTTGAGGTCTTTCTACAGTGAATTTTATTCTTTTGTGGAATTTATTAAATGTATCTAAAATTTCATAGTAACTGTTTATCTTTGTTGTTATTATTATTATTATAAATAAATAATTTCATCATTTATAAATCAATGACTGATGTTCTTTTATTTTCATTTATTGTAAATGGTACATATTTGTTCCCCAGAACCCATGAATCTGTGGTCCGAGTATGAACTTGGTATAAGACAAAAAAGTGAAAGCATGGTGTTTTATGCCTAAAAAGTCTGATCAGTCAATCTTCTGACATTGGTGAACTCATAGTTTTATTTATTTTTTCTATTATTGAATACTTTTTAAAAATTGAATGAATATTATTTTAAAACTAATTTCTTTTTATTATAAATTTTAGGCTTACTGTACAGTTGCTCTTTCTGTGGTAAGAGATATTCACACTCACGGAGCCTTAAAAGACACTGGAAGTATGAGTGCGGGAAAGAACCCCAATTCCAATGTCCTCACTGTCCACATCGAACAAAATTGAAAACCAATTTGAAAGCACATATTATTGCTAAACATATAAAATTAAACCATAGTAAATAAGTGTTTTCCATTAAAATTGATTGTAGAATTGTATAATTTTTATGTAAAATATATATTTTAGTTGATAAAATTTTCATTTTAATAAAATTATTTATTTAGATAATAATATTGTGTTTGGATGGCAAATAAATCCTTTTGGTTTAGCCAAAGAGAATGAAACTCTTTTGATCTATTCTTATCTTTTCACCATCTTATTAATCCTATTTTTGTAGCACATGATGGTACAACCACTTGACAGTCTTTAGTTCATTAAAGTTCTCATTTTTTGTTTATAGAATAACAGTTCACAATATTGTGATAATGCATGACACTCTCTCCTATGTTTGCCTATTGCTCAATTATAATCCAATACAGTAACATATCCATAATTTGTTCAAAATATTAAGCAAATGTTTTTTATTGTAAAAAAAAAAAATGATGACCAAAGGTAGTTATTAGCCAGCCCAATAAACTATTTCAAATTTTTTCTGAAACAATTGTTTAATTAATAAATAGGTACTTTTAAGATGTATAATGATTTAAAATTCATTCTATTTATGAAATTATTGGTTCATAAATTTTGGTTGTATAAAGATCCATTACAATAAATTATGCAATTCTTATTGTAATATATATTTAAAATTATTTGTTTAAAATTTATTGTAAAATAAAATGTTAGTACTATATTATTTGCATTAATGTAATTCATGGAAGATGCTAATCATTAAAGTGTGATAAATTTACTTCTATTTAATAGTGTTAATGAAGTAATAATAGAACTATTTAAAAAATAATGAACTTTGTTTTTTACAAAAGTTACTACGATTTTTTTATAATTCCAAAATAGAGATTCTATTTAAATTTGAAAAATCTTTTGATGTTCTTGATTTTAATATTACTTTTAAGATTTTTCCAATCCCAGAATTGTTAATGATAATTAATTGGGAACCATATAAATCTGATTTGTCAATATAATCATAATTATAAATTTCTGCTTCCAAATTCTTATCAAAGGGTAAAATATTGAAAGTAACATATAAAAAAAAATACATCATTTTGGAGTTAGTTTTCAGAATGAAAATGGTGATTTAAAAAAAATTGTTTTTAAAATTATTAATATAATATGTAATTGTTTTTAAATAAAATTTGTTGAATTTTGAAATTGTATTTTTTTTTCTAAATCTAATCTGTATCCTATTTCCAAACATGATTATAAATTGATGTATGATTTCAATAAAAGTTTAAATGTATGTATTTATAATTTTTATTCTTTTACAGGTAAAGTAAATACTTGTTCCTAGTCAAAATGACGTAATTCTGATTTAAAGTTGTCTAAAATAACAACCTGAATTGTACTTTATAATTACGGAAAGATTGTTTAATTATTTTTAACAGGTAAATATTTATTACATTTTAAAAATTATTATTGAATTTTCCATTGAATATTCTTTTCATTTCTGAACTCAATTTAATTTTTTTCTACCTGAAGTTCATGAAGTATTTAAGAATATTAATGTATAGCTTTCGGAAGTTCTATATCTTATGAAAGTTATAAGTTATACTTTAAATACATAATAACATAAATAAATATGAAATTAAACATAATAATATTTATCTTCATAATAATTTTCTAGAATCAAACTTTAATGAAACTAATTTTTTTTTTCAGTATCTTCATTTAACATTAAAATAACATAAAGGTTGGTATTTTTTGTTTGTGATAGTAACAAATTCTTGCTTGAATTGATTGATTATTTGGAATTGAAAATTTATTATTAGTTGGATAATGAGTATATGTCTATATCGAACAGAAATTATGCTATACAATCAATATAATCATCTAAATTTTAACCTCTCTTTTGTGATTGCTTAGCTAATCATGGTAACTGTTAATATATATCCATGAACTGATGTTTGTTAACGGGCATCTTTTTAGTTAATTTTAACATGCTTTTAAGATATTTATCTAAGATCGATTTAATTAGGTTTGTGTCAATTTTCAGTTCCTGAATCTCAATGGGATGCATACATAGGGAATGGAGTATAAGAAACTTACTATTTCAGATAAGTTTTGATGTTTCAATGTTATTAAAAGCTAAAATCCATTTTTAATGACTATTATTGGTATTATCTTCCAGTTTAAGGTTTTGTAATCACCCAATTAATATTTTTGTGAAATAAGTTGTTAGTCATAAAAAAGTTGGGTGAAGGGCATTCTTGGATTGTAAAATTGATATGATTACCGATGAAGGAATGTTATCTTCTAGACTTTTAACTAACTAGTTGTTTAACCCACACCTTTAATTTTTCAAAATTTTGAGAGAATTGTATGTTAGGCTTATATATCAAGTTAGTGTTGGTTTATTATTTGTGGTTGATATCTTAGCATTGTTGTATGGTATTAGTGTTTATTGTCTAATGCAACTAATAGATTAACCAAAGAGACACTCCGAATCTGATTAAAAAAATGACACTTGTTAGCCACTAAAAATCTGTATCATATGTAATAAGGTGATATCATGTTAAGTGTGCAGTGTAGTAAAAATATTCACTGGAAATTAAAAATAAATTTTGGTCAGTAACTGAAGCAAAGTTGGTGGGTTCTTGGAAAAAGTGATTGATTACCGATGATTTCATCGACTTTATTTTTAAAGTTAAAAAATATATTTTAAACAAGAATAACAATCAAGGAACATGTTTTAATACAATAGAAATATAATATAAAGTATTTTTATGAATGTTGGTTGCATTGTTTGAATCGTTTGTTTAATTCAGTAGTTTAAAAATTCTTAACTGTTCGGTAATTGGTGAGTTTACCCAACAAACTGCATAAGTGATGTAAAATTATGAGTGAATTATGTATATATAGTGAAAATAATTCATGGATATATTTTGAGATCAGGTGAAGCTGGTCATTAATAAGAAAAGAAAATACTACTAGTTCAACAAGTTTCTTAAAAGAGATAAAGCCTACCAATTCAGTTGCCACCATGATGGTTGTCGACTTTAACATTGAAGATTATAGAATGTTGCAGGCTATTATCATTAAGTACCATTAATTTCTACAATAATTCTTCAGAATCAGATTTTGTGAGAAATAGAAATCTAAGATTTTGTAAGAAGTACAAGCTTAAAATAAGCCATTTAAAAAAAAAAAAAAAAAGAGAACTTTTTTCTCAGGGAAAAGACAATTCCCAATTACTTACTTCTATAGCAAAAATCCAAAAAAATTGGACATGTCATGTTCTGCCTGACCACCACAGATTTAGTAGCAAGATCCTGTGCTTGGGCCAAGAGGTATTGTATTTTAGGGTTAAGTAATATAAAAATGGTATTCAGTTGTATTCAGAGCTCTTTTATTCTTGCCTGATATGGGAGTTAAACTTGAATCTGCCCTTGACTATCCAACTAGTGATGAGATAAAAAAAAGAGATCATCCGACATAGAAAGGATTGCTGTAGAGGATTGTAATAATATGTAATTCTATCTGACCAGCTGTTAAGTGCTTTCATAGGCTCATAAGACTAAGACTTTCATTAATTAACACCTGTGCTACAGTTCCTACAAAATTTGAATATAAGTTTAATTCATAACAATTTTGAAACTGAATATATCGGATATTCTAAAGTTTATAATTAAAATTAATTTAGATATTAAATGTTATAGAATATTCATTTATCTGTAACTTTGCATGGATATACATTTCTATTTGTTTATATGAGTGCATAAATAGTTATGCTATTGTGGATATTTAAAAATAATATTTGAATTATTTCATTTATTATGTAAAATTATTCAGATCAACTTTTTTTCCTTACAGGTCGAAAACCACGATCATTAGGCAGATCGTATCAATGTGGAACATGTTACAAAACATATAGATATTCTCATGGCCTCCAAAGACATCTGAAATATCAGTGTGGGAAGGAACCTCAATTTCAATGTCCCTACTGTCCGCACAGGACCAAACTGAAGACTAATCTTAAAGCTCATATCATTGCTAAACATTTAAATGAATACAATTGAGTTGTTTTATCTTAATTAATTTATAATAAAGTATCATACACAATAGTATCACTACCGAACCATGTTCATTCCATTCCAACTATGGAATAACAATCGTACAGATTTTATGAAAATCTTTATAGATTAAATCAGATGAACGTGATATATTCATCACATACATTATGTTTGAAGATTTCTTACTACTTTTTTTTTATTACTTTTTTTTTCTTAGTAAAATAGTATTATTTCATACTGTGTCATAATATTGAGTTATGAAATAAAATTCTTGTGCATGAAACTATTTTGTTTCAAATATCAATATAAAATATATATTAAAAAAAATATAATATAAACTTCAATCTATCTACTCAGACCATATAACTTTATTTTTAACACCATTCTACTAGCTGATAATAATCCAACTACTTAAAAAAATAACAACCAGTACCATTACACCTTTAAAGGATATTGGGTTCAGTACTTGGCTAGGGAGTTTGTACTGTTTCTAGACCAACGGTTGTGCAAGGAGGTGTTTTTGACAGAATCTCACTTAATTGCTATGTTTTCCACAAATCAAGAGTATCTACTTTATTTAGAGGCTGGGTGTGCCCCAGGGATTTCTCTCAACCCCAAGTTCGAATCACAGCTAATGTAACAGAAAAATAATTATCTTCTGCAGTTGGACTTGAACTTGGCTGAGGAAATAACAGAATGGTGCCTTACTACTTCACTTATGAAATAAAAAAAAGATTCACATACTTATAGGCTGGAAAGTGCCAGTTTCATTGGAAAAAGTTATTGGTTTTTTCCCCCCTACCATCTAGGCTATGTATTCTATTCATTATTCTAGGTCCCCACCTCCCTCCACCTCAGAAGGAAAGATTTCTTCTGTCTCTACTAGGTTGCTGCTTGTTTTTATTCTTTTAAAGTTTGAGGTGCAAATTACCTTTATTATTAAAGGTTTGCTCTAAAGGCAAGATATAACATTATTTGAGAAGAAACATTGCTATTGAATCATAACGCTGAGGCAAAATAAAATACTAAAATGTAGCACTCCTTTACCTTTAGCTTTACTGCACTGTTATTTTGTAATTGTCTTTTTTTTATCTATTTTTTTTAAAGCAATGTTTCAAAATTTCATTGTATTAAATGAAAATTTGATTGTATTAAAATTCATTGTATTAAATTTTTTTTCTAAAATTTTCTGAAGATATTTATTCCAAATGTAGTTCAGAATGAAAAAAAGGAAGTTAAGGAACAGAAATGAACAAATGTTAAAACTATGTAAACAATGATGAAAATGATATCAACTCGGACTTATTAGAAATTTCATTTTTTATTTTAGTCAGTAATATTTTCATGCACAAGAACTTCTATAACAATCTAGTAATATAGATATGTATACCTGATTTACTAATAAAATCATTACATTTAATATTTTTGTGTTTTGTATGAAATCTATTATTAGTGTTTTATAAAAAAAAATATTATGATTTTTAAAGCTATAGAATGATTCTAGTTAATCATAAACGTGGTGATTAGTTTCTAAACCCAGCTCAATCCAGTTGATTTTAAATCTTTACATGAAACACTAAAAACATGATTGTGCTATGGGTCAATTTTTTAATACTGGATTGAGACACTTAGGTATAAATTAAATTATGTGAACTATAGTGAATTAAGAACTTGTGAAAAAAAAAATGAAAACAATTTTTAGGAAAAAATGGTAGTTTTGAAACTAACCACTAACTTTTGAAGCTAATTCAATTCTGTATGAAAAAACATTATTTTAATATTTTGTTGAAAAAAAAGTTGTTTTATTTATGTACATATATTTATATAGATATATTTCCTGTTTATTGTAAATAGAAATGAACTTTTTGGTATAAGTAGATTGTTTGAATTTTTTCTTTGTCGAACTACCCATATTGAGATAATTTATAAAAATATAAATAAACTAAAAAAACAAAAACAATAGTAGAAGCTTGAAAATGGCTTTCTTTATCTAAAACGGCATTAAATAAAGAATTTTTGTTACAAGACTATGTATAAGGTTTATGCGAAAAAGTGAATTTGAATGTTGAAAATTATGTTTAAAATATTATTGATGGTTTTACAGGTGTAATATGTGAGTTATGCCTATAAATATTTTCCCAACCAAGATGATTGACACAGAAAATAAGAATAGCACCATTTGAAATTCTTAATCAGTTAGAAGAAATAATGGAGCCATTTTAATTGTTAAAATGTAATCAGACAATTGACATGAGTTTCTTTGGAAAAAACATGTTTAATTATTTATTATCAATAGTTTTATAGTTATGTACCAATATTATTAAGCATTTATGTAATGATGAAAATTAGATACTAGAAGACTGATCCTAGTCAAAGGATTATTTGGTCTGTTGATTAAAAATTGAACTAATCAGAGATTAGAAATCAAGACTTTTGATTTTTATTCGCATTCATCTTTAAAACAATGTTAAAAATGGAGTTGAGATTTTTTTGTTATTTAACATATCGGTACCGATTTAAAAGTTAAATGATCTTTAAAAAAAATTACTGTCTAAATATTTTACTTACTTATTTTCCCAAGCATTAAGGGTCTTCTTAGTTGGAAACAATATAAAAGAAATATTTCACATTTTAATAGTTCAAGAGTCCAAAGAAAGTTGATCACACCATTGAAGCAGAAGTTTGGTTATAAAGCTAAATCCTGCTGATCTTTCTAGTTTTTATTATCTTTATTCTGTATAATATCCTTAGATAGGGTGAGTATATTTAATAACGTTGCACATTCCATGGAAAAAAGCAAACTTTGAAAATGTACAGTGTCTGAAGTTATAAAACAAACTTTAATGACACAGAACTAATTATTAACAAAACCAAACTATAATGAAATGCAGCAATGCTAGTTAAACTGTCAGGCATTCTTAATATTTTTATACATTTAAATTAGCTATAATAATCAATATTACCCACAAATCTTCTGCATTTTGTTTAATTCTGCATTTAAATATTGAATAGACTCTGACAAGTCATTGAACTCTCATTTCAGTAAATTATTTATAGTAAGTATTTATCGGTCTTTGTCATAAAGACTATAGTCAAAAATTATATGACCAAAATTTTGTGTAGTCTGTTAATTGTAATGATAGTAGCCATTTGGTGATAAATTAAATCTTTTTAAATAATTATTATTTTTAAGAATAAGAATCACATGCTTATTCTTAATTTACTTGTACTAGAACTTTTTGAATTTTCAACACCATAAATATTTATCTGGTCTTATTACTCTTAAATAGAACATATATTGCAAATTCCTTATTACTGTTATTTAGCATATTAATTATTACTGTTTATCTATATACTAAAATTAGGTTAAATTCTTTATATTACATATTTATTGATGATTTTTGTATTCTCTATGATTTACTTTGTTTCAGTTCTACTATTAGAATATCTTTCTTCTTTAGTGACAACACTAGTATGTATTCAGGCCATACTTAATGCCCTGTTGCGTTTGATAACCATAAGGATGATTAAAATAAAATTAATTGTGGCAGTCTGAAATGAAACTTCTGGAAATGAAATAATGTATTAAAATTGTATTAATAATGATCGTGCGTTCCCTCTTGTAGCTTAAGGTAGGAAATATTAGTCCCATAATAATTACAATTGAACAGCCATCTCCTAAGTCAATTCTAACAGCAAAGTTTTTTATTGTAATAGTAGAAAATAAGATTACAAAAGCTTACTTAAGCAAACTGGCACTGCCAGGTTTGTTAATTTCCTGTAAGCTCCTACCCTCCTATTGTAATATAAAAATTTTCCTGCTAGAATTGACCAGTTTTGCCCTCCGCCACTACTTCCATTTCATCTTACGTCAGGAAATCAAGTTACTCTGATATATTTATGAATATATAATTTTTTTTCTTGAGTCCTAGAACGTTGGTAAAGAAGTTTCACTTCAATATATTTTAGAAGACCCTCTAAATGAATCTCAGCATTCTCATTCTGATTGGAAAAGAAGGTAACCTCTAAATAACCTCAGGAATGGTACAATTAGCTCAATTATACCACAGATTGAGCCTGTGCCAACTTATAACAGGTTAGAACAGCCCCCATTAAGAACAATAAAAACAAAAAAGTTTTAATGTACGTTTTTGTTTCCTTACGTTAATTTGATATATGCCATTAGGTATTACAACTATTTGCATTAAAGTATTTTATATTTTGTTTCAGTTATCATACTATAATGAAAAAAATAATATCTAATCTATTTATCTTTTCATGATCCAATTAAAATGATAATTTTCAAATATATTTAGAATTTAATGTCAATAATTATATTTATATAGCAGGAAAATTTAAAGTTAGTTATTAATAGTTAGTTATTAATTTATAGTTAGTAGATTTAAAGTTTTAAAAGTATCATACTAACCCACCCAGGCCAGAATCGAACTGGCACTCCTATAGGTTTAACACTGCTAAGGTGATGCATTAACAATCTCGGCTGAACTCATGAACCATTAAAAATGGCTAGTAAATAAATTGTAGTTTTGTTTAGTTCTAGTTTCTTTCTTGATTTTTTAGCCATAGACCTGTATCCAGTATATTTTTTTCAGTTGAAAACCTTGAGATTATACCAATCTCCTATATCATTTTATTCTCTTAAATCTCCCTCTTTCATTGTCCTTTTGTTTACTTCCCCCATGACACCTAAAATTTCCTAGTCTTATCTCTAATTTTATCTTAACTCTATAGTGGGCTCACTAGTGAACCCATTTAAGAAAACAAATTTGATGGATTGTTAATGAGATGTTTTGTTTTGTATAGAGATTTCTTTTAAATCTATTTCTTCATTTTTTTCTTAATGGTTCTACTCTTTGGCTCAGTTGAATTCCTTAAAAGTTAATCAAATATCTTAAATTTAGTCATTTTCATTCAACATTAACTGAAGGATGATAAGTCAGTATTTTCCAAACAAGAATAAATATATTATTCATTACCTTCAAGTTATTTAATTGTTTTGAATAATTTAATATTAATTGATTTATTAATATAAATTATTTAACAGGTATTGATTAAAAACTGATTGTTTACATCGGGACCTGTCCGTGCTGTACTTCAGGTACCCCGCTTGTATTTTAACTTAAAATTATTGTAGTGTGGAACAAAGGGGTGGTTGAAAATGTGAGCGACTTTCTGCTTATTAATGAACATGTATATTTTCCCTTTATTTCAAATAGTTAATTCCCTGGAGGGGCAGTTTGTGTTAGTGTGTTAATTGAATATAAGTTATTATAATGTTAAATATTTCAGAGGGTGGTTTCATAAGTAAAGGGATATGGCTTATCTGGTGACGTCCTCTAGCCGCTTTCCTCGTCTAAGTGTGCAGTGGGCAAAATGGTGAAGACCATGTGTCTTCGCCTGGTGCCAGAAATAAAGCATAGGTCTGTCTCGATCAGTGGCTGGCCTGGAAGTCCTCGACTCTGGCGTGATGGTAGGGGCAGGGCAGGTCCTAGATTGGATGGTGCATAGGCTGGGGGGGCATTGCAGTCACGGTGTCTTCAGGGTCTTCCAATGTCTGTTGCAAGGTGGGAATCAGAAAATGAGACCCCCGACCCCGACTTTAAATAAATTAAAAAAAGAGCCTAAAAATTCGGATTACTTAAATCCGACACTGATATTACTTACATAAAGAACAGATGTTCAAGCTAGATTGATATGAATAACATAATTCGAGTGCAAAATCAACTAGCCTGTTTGTCACCATGACGATAATATTGCTATTCATCATTATCTTAATTTTGGTTTTCTTTCATAGTACACATCTAATCCCTTGAAACTTAACATTTATAGATAATGATGTTTTAACATATCATTTATATGGTTGATGAATTATAAAATGTTATTAGTATACTCATCATCTTTCTTTTTGCTTGAATTCATTTTGCATATCTTAATTCATGAGAAAGACTTAATATTAATCTTCACTCAGATGGTGTAATCTTTTGAATTCTTGTTATTAACATATATTATATGTATGGTATTTAAAATTGTATAAATATAAATTCTATACATTTTTTTTTTATATTGCACATGCATTTGATTATATTTTTTGTGTTAATTAAATAACTTATAGAAATATTTTCTTGAAATCCTTTTGCTTTTTCACTAATTTTATATTTTTTATTCATTAATGGTATGTATTGCAGGTGGAATTCTTGGAAATTATCAATGCAATGTTTGTTTAAAAGCATACCGTTATTCTCATGGCTTAAAGAGGCATCTGAAATATGAATGCGGCAAAGAACCACAATTTCATTGTCCACACTGTCATTACAAAGCAAAGCAAAAAGTTCATCTTAAAAGTCATTTAGCCTTAAAGCATACCAGAAACTGGAAATTTCCCTAGGAAAAACATACTTCTATACAATAGTACAATTATTGATTTCAGTTTTGAAATATTTCGATTTTACATTCTATTAATTCTACATTTTTTATTTTGTATTCTTAAAAGAAAAGAAAAGTTTGATGTTTTTATTATGAGATATTTTTGTTATTCTGTTAACCAATAAACAATTTACAAATAATACACTTAAGTTTTTACATAGCTTTATAAAAATTATAGTAATTTCTTAACATTAGTCATTCTTAAGAATTATTCCTTTATGATATTTTTAAAATATTTCAATATATTCAGAATAAGATCTTGATTTTGAATGTATTTGTAATTAAAGATATGTTTTCATTTAATGAGAAGTAATTATTATTAAATTAAATTTGTCCTTTATTTATTAAACTTATTTCAGAAACGTGTTTGTTTTTATTTGCTATTTTCTGTTTAAACATAATATGTTAGCGCTAGCTTTAGAATTACATAGAATATTTAAAAATATAAAAGAAAATCAGGTGTTATTTCAGCCATTTTAATATTAATTTTTGGGACGTGTATAAAGAGGTTCTTCAATTGATCATTCTGGTTCAACTCTGTATTAAATAAATTTTATAATAAAATATTTGTCCTTATAATCATATTTCATTAATTTAGAATAACCTATATATGTGTGAGTGTTTATATATTTTTACACACACACACACAATGATTCATATACACCAAATGATCATTCTGAATGTTCTACTCTTTATTATGATTCTATGTTTTTAAATGATGTTTTCAAAAGTTTAAGGTGCATTTAGTCAGTCGGAGCAGATGAGATAATTTGGGAGCTCTGCTACCTGATGCTAAAACACACTGTGTAAGTCCATATGGAAACTGGTTCTCTGCTCACTTTTGCTTACTACCTGATTTATCTGTTCTGGTTAGATCATTTAAAGACTCCTTTAACTAGATCTAGATGTTGTTGTTTTTTTGTGTTTTTCCATTACTAAATAAATTGTCTTCCATGTTTTATGCCAAAACATGTAAAATAAAAGAAAGACGGCATCAACAGGTGTAGGCAGATTGCTATTTTATTTTGAGCAGCTTGAAGGGAAATAGAAAAAATGTCTCCCCATATAACATAATTAGAAATCATACTTGGTATTTCATCAGTTTTCATTGTATTTTGTTGATACTGATGGTAAATTAAAAAAATATTTCCATCATTAAATTACACTTTTAATAATGTGACTTCATATGTTATAGTGTATCAGGCTGATGAAGAAAGAGAATATTTTTCACATTTTATTATACAATTAAGTGAATTGATTAATTTTCTCATCACCTTTTATTTTTTTCTGTGTTTTAGGTGTGAAGAAAATTCACCAGTGTAGATCTTGTTTTAAATCCTACAGATATTACACTGGGCTAAGGAGACACCAGAAATATGAATGCGGAATGGAGCGCCAGTTTCAATGTCCTCATTGCCCATACAAGGCAAGACAAAAAATTCACCTGAAAAATCACATAGGTCTTAAACATCTCAATCTCTGCAGGTGAAGAGTATTTAAAAAATAGTCTTATAATTTTGCTTCATTTAATAAGGGTTATTGTATACTTTAAAAAAATAAAATAAATAAATAAAGGCACTTTCTAGCTCTTGATGAATTTCTGATCAATGAATATGATTATCGGCTGGTATGGTTTGATGGTTTTAGTAACTTAAAGATCATGAAGCTTGTCCTTTCGCTCCATAGTTGAGAATTGCCTATAAGTTAACTATTTGAAATAAAGAGTATTACAGATATATATAAAAATTAAACTCTTACCTGGCATTAGTTGCTAAGTTGTTATCACGCTTTTGGTTACAAATAGGTATTTCTCTCACATGTCAAATTTACCTATTTCTATTGTGTTTCCCTTTATTAAATGTGGATAAAATAACATTATTAATTATGTAATGATATATACAATCATTACTATTGGATAAGAAAAAAATATTTATTTTATATAAGTACATACTTATTAAAACTTCTAAAATTTACCGTACCATGTTTTATATGATGGTGTACAGTTTATAGACAAATTTCCACTAGAAAAAAAAATTTGAAGCTAAAAGAATCAGCCTATAGAAGCCTTTGATTGTGAATGGCAGCTTTGCTATGCGATGAGAGAAAATTTCAGAGCTAAAGATCAATGTTTATTATAAAGTAGGTGTTTGTATAATGCATTTAAACCAGGAACATATTCCCTTCTAGCCATTAAAGGATTGGTCAGTATGATAGAAGGGATTCCAGGGATAAAGATGAAAGAGAATTTTTAAAGTTATAAAAACTTATTTTTTGTGAGAAAGAATCTCATATAACAACTAATGCTGGGTTGATATATAATTCATAAATTTAGTATGTGCTCAAATATCATATACTGCCTACAACAGTTACAACATTATGCTGGGACTACTAGATGCTGTGATTATGTTTCATAAATCTTGACAATTTGAGAGAACATTGGTCATCATCTCTGGTTACAATTACAATTATCTACCAGAAGAAGGGATGTTTCCAATTAAAAGAAAATATCTCTTCTCTAAATTTATTGTTCAGTCATAGAAACCTGAAACTTAGAAAAAACTCTATTGGGTTTGTGGTTTGTTATATTAAAAAAAAAAAAATTAAATTATTTGTTTCTGAACCAGATTTGTTTTGTCTATAAATGTTCCTCGAATATTGTATTATAAAACCCCTTTTAAAAGCTTAAGTAATACTATATAGTTATATTATTCTTGTAGAAATTTTATTGGGTGCTATATTTTGACACCTTAACAAAAAAGTAAATGTATTGAGTACAATAAATGTAATTATTTTTTTTTAGATATGTTATTTTATTCCTTTAAAAAGCTATTTAAATAATCTAATTTAAATTATTTGAACAAATATATCAATAAGAGCCAAAGGCTTTAATAAGGCTCTTATTGTATAATTTTTGTCCTATTTGAGTTGTTTTTTACTGCATGTGGACAATCTTCCTTTTAATTACACATGGTCAAACAACAATTTTCTACTCATCTTTAAATTAAGACTACCAGAGAGAATCTGAATAAATCTGGGAGATTGAACCTGATAGAATTAAAATAAATTATTATATCCCCCTCTCAGGTGAATTATTAATTATTGTAAAAACCACCAGTAGTGCTCAAAATTTTACCGTTTAAGAGCTTAGGTGTAGTATAAACTAATTTAAATTTAGCTTTAAAATAATACAGTAACAGTTTCAAAGCATTACTCCAACATAGCTGCTGGGTGTGTACTCAGTTATGGACAACGTGTGGAGAACTATTATCCAAAATATTATTTTTACCTCATTGAATTATCAATAAATTTCCCCAAAAAATATAATTTTTAGACTAAGTCAGCATACAACAAATAAGTTGTTTATATATCAATCCTATATTGTAAATTAAATAATTTTTCTTTATATGAGGACTAAACTGTTAGCACTAATTATTTCAATAACTACCTATTTATAAAACTGGTTTTCATTTCCAAAAAATTACCCATCGTTCTATTTTAAAATTTCAATTCATCTCTTGAGTCAAAAAAGGCTGTATTTATTTATGTATTCATCAGTATTAGTCTGTTTTGGTGATATTCCTCATACAATCAACAGCCTTCATGTTTAAAGTTTCATAATTGTTATTCTTGTATTCAAGGAGGATTCAGCTTATTATATATAAGTAAGTAAGCTTATTTAAATCACTTATTA